>NW_028283888.1:32500-35426 GCF_059441095.1 Idiotropiscis lumnitzeri
GAGCGGGGCGGGGATTCGGCGCTGGGCTCTTCCCTCTTCGCTCGCCGCTACTGAGGGAATCCTTGTTAGTTTCTTTTCCTCCGCTTAGTAATATGCTTAAATTCAGCGGGTCGTCTCGTCTGATCTGAGGTCGTAGTCGGATGGGTTCGGGTTGGGCGGCCGGAAACCCCCCACCGCACTGGCGGGGGGCGGCCGGGCTCGCCCGTACGGACTCGGGTCGACGCGGCCGAGGCCAACGCCCCGCCGCGCCCGGCCGCGCCGGAGGGCCGCGGCGCGCGGACTGCTCGATGGTGGAACGGGTGTCCCTCCGCCGGCAGCCGCGCGCGGGCCCCCTGGACAAACGGTGACGGGCGCGGCGAAACGCGGCACGGCGCGTCTGGCTGCACTTAAGGGGACGGAGGCCGGCTGTCGGGCCGAGGCCTACGAAAAACCCCCAACTGCGGGAAAGTAGCGGAGGACGGGGTCGGCCGCCCTCCTTTTCCCGATTGATTGGTAAGCGACGCTCAGACAGGCGTGGCCCCGGGAGGGACCCGGGGCCGCAAGGTGCGTTCGAAGTGTCAATGATCAATGTGTCCTGCAATTCACATTAGTTCTCGCAGCTAGCTGCGTCCTTCATCGACGCACGAGCCGAGTGATCCACCGCTAAGAGTTGTTCGTTTGTGGATTTGTTTTGGGGGTTGAGGCCATAGATCGGAGACAAAGGTTTGACATGGGGGATAACGGCGCCGCCGGGCGCTACCCCCTCCCGCCCGCGCCCACCCCCCCCTCCCGGCAAGGGAACGTGGGGGGGTGAAAGTACGGACGGTGGAAGAGACATTG
The DNA here is from genome assembly GCF_059441095.1 of Idiotropiscis lumnitzeri. Classification (NCBI taxonomy): domain Eukaryota; kingdom Metazoa; phylum Chordata; class Actinopteri; order Syngnathiformes; family Syngnathidae; genus Idiotropiscis; species Idiotropiscis lumnitzeri. Next base: position 33,320 of record NW_028283888.1, read on the forward strand.
AACCCCCCCGGGCCCGCCGAAGGCGGGCCAAGAGTTGGGTACCCGGCGACTTGGTTTTTTTGGTTCCGAGGGCGGCCAGGCCCCGCTGACACCGACGGCTGCGGGGCTGAGGGAGGGGGAGTAGCGCAGGGCGGTCGAGCCCCGGCATTGCCCCCCCTCCCGGCCCCGGCCCGCCGGCCGTGGCCCGGCCAGACTAGTGGTTTAGACAAGTACCCAGGACGGCGGGAACGTAACAAGCAGGAGCGGGGCGGGACGAGGCGGCGGGGACGGGGCGATCCAGACCGGGGACGGACGAGGTCGGGCCGGGGGAAAAGGAGCCGGATGTCTGCGCGCGGCTTGCCCCGCGCGCAGCCCGGGTTTCCTTCTGGGGGTTAAACGGATAACTGCACGCGACTCGCGCCGCGTGCAGCCCCCGCAATCCCCACTCCCCTTCCCTGTTACAGCCGTCCCCGCGGGCCACACTACCGCACGGGTCCCGGTACCTACTCCTTGCATGCCTGAACCTACCGCCACGGGATGCGGCTCCGGGCCGCGGCGAGGCCCCCGGCGGCGCGGCGGGCGTAACGGGCCGGCCCGCCCGGCAAGCGGGCGAAAACCGTCCCCTCCGCACCAGCCTCACGCGCCGGGACACCCTCCGCGCCCCTCGGCACAAAAGTTTTGGGAGCGGGGAAGAGGAAGATTTCTCCTCCTTTCCCCGAAAGGCGGGCCGCTGGCCGCTCAACCGGTAATGATCCTTCCGCAGGTTCACCTACGGAAACCTTGTTACGACTTTTACTTCCTCTAGATAGTCAAGTTTGATCGTCTTCTCGACGCAGCCGCCGGCACCGCTGCCGGCCTCCGGCGGGGCCCATCCGAGGACCTCACTAAGCCATCCAATCGGTAGTAGCGACGGGCGGTGTGTACAAAGGGCAGGGACTTAATCAACGCGGGCTTATGACCCGCGCTTACTGGGAATTCCTCGTTCGTGGGAAATAATTGCAGTCCCCAGTCCCTATCACGAGCGGGGTTCAGAGGGTTACCCGCGCCTCTCGGCGCAGGGCAAGCGCACACGCTGGTCCGCTCAGTGTGGCGCGCGTGCAGCCCCGGACATCTAAGGGCATCACAGACCTGTTATTGCTCAATCTCGCGTGGCTGAGCGCCACTTGTCCCTCTAAGAAGTTTTTCGGACGCCGACCGCTCGGGGGGCCGCGTAACTATTTAGCATGCCGGAGTCTCGTTCGTTATCGGAATTAACCAGACAAATCGCTCCACCAACTAAGAACGGCCATGCACCACCACCCACGGAATCGAGAAAGAGCTGTCAATCTGTCAATCCTGTCCGTGTCCGGGCCGGGTGAGGTTTCCCGTGTTGAGTCAAATTAAGCCGCAGGCTCCACTCCTGGTGGTGCCCTTCCGTCAATTCCTTTAAGTTTCAGCTTTGCAACCATACTCCCCCCGGAACCCAAAGACTTGGTGGTTTCCCGGGCGCTGCCCGGCGGGTCATGGGAATAACGCCGCCGGATCGCGAGTCGGCATCGTTTATGGTCGGAACTACGACGGTATCTGATCGTCTTCGAACCTCCGACTTTCGTTCTTGATTAATGAAAACATTCTTGGCAAATGCTTTCGCCCTGGCCCGTCTTGCGCCGGTCCAAGAATTTCACCTCTAGCGGCGCAATACGAATGCCCCCGGCCGTCCCTCTCAATCATGGCCCCAGTTCAGGAGGGAAAACCCACAAAATAGAACCGGGGTCCTATTCCATCATTCCTAGCTGCGGTATGCAAGGCGGCGCGGGCCTGCTTTGAACACTCTAATTTTTTCAAAGTAAACGCTTCGGGCCCCAGGTTAGCGGGACACCCAGCCAAGGGCATCCCGGGGGCGGCCGAGAGGCAGGGGCTGGGACAGACGGTGGCACGCCTCGCGGCGGACCGTCAGCTCGCGTCCCGAGGTCCAACTACGAGCTTTTTAACTGCAGCAACTTTAAGATACGCTATTGGAGCTGGAATTACCGCGGCTGCTGGCACCAGACTTGCCCTCCAATTGTTCCTCGCCAAAGGGTTTGGGTGTTCGCTCATTCCAATTACAGGGCCTCGAAAGAGTCCTGTATTGTTATTTTTCGTCACTACC
>NW_028283889.1:7500-17500 GCF_059441095.1 Idiotropiscis lumnitzeri
CGGGCGCGGGGACCGGGCGGCGCCCGCGGGAGACGGCCTCCCGCGGGGTTACCCCCGGCGGCACCCCAGCCTCCCTCGTTTCTTTCATATTTATTTCGGACGTGGGCTACCGAAATTTCCGTTACGATTCAGCCCCCGTGCGCGGTGAGGAAGTCGGCTGGGCCTCGGTATGTACTCGGTCCGTAGAGGCCGCGTTACCGCGTGGCGGTCAGTCGCGGGAGGGAGCCGGAGCCGCCCGCACGCCCGCGACCGCAACACGCACCTCGGAGGCGGCGTCTTCTGACAGACGCCGGTAGGGTTTGAGAAACATGCTTTTTCGGAAAGGACCGCTCGGCTGATGCGGGCCTGGGCTCCCGCGCCCCTCTCGTGGCGGGGCGGCGCGGGGTACCCGCGAGCGCGGCGGAACTCCCGTGTAGGACATCTCTGGGCCCGTGTGGCCAACGGGCACGCGACAGGGTCGTCTCGGTCTCGCGACGAAAGCGGTTTCGCGCTGGTTGGTGCGCTAGAGGTCGATCCGCAGGGCCGAAGGAACCGTCCACCCGAACACCCCGGCGCGAGGCCGGGGCCGGCAGGGGCCCTCCGATGGCGGGTCATGCTTGCCAATCGGTCAGTGGTTGGTGTGGTGCAGTATATGTCAGGGTGTGGGTGCGAGATGGGCCGGGAGGACCGCTCCTCCAGCGTCGGACCCGAGTCATAGGAAGTGCCGTTTTGTCACAACCCCAGGGGTGGGGGGGTAACGGTAGGGAAGTGCCGGCCAACGCGCAGAGGTCGACCCGCAGGCCGAAGGAACCGTCCACCCGAACACCCCGGCGCGAGGCCGGGGCCGGCAGGGGCCCTCCGATGGCGGGTCATGATTGCCAATCGGTCAGTGGTTATGTGTGCTGCGGTGATGCGGTGCCGGCCAACGCTCAGAGGTCGACCCGCAGGCCGAAGGAACCGTCCACCCGAACACCCCGGCGCGAGGCCGGGGCCGGCAGGGGCCCTCCGATGGCGGGTCATGATTGCCAATCGGTCAGTGGTTATGTGTGTGCTGCGGTGCCGGCCAACGCTCAGAGGTCGACCCGCAGGCCGAAGGAACCGTCCACCCGAACACCCCGGCGCGAGGCCGGGGCCGGCAGGGGCCCTCCGATGGCGGGTCATGATTGCCAATCGGTCAGTGGTTGTGTGTGCTGCGGTGCCGGCCAACGCTCAGAGGTCGACCCGCAGGCCGAAGGAACCGTCCACCCGAACACCCCGGCGCGAGGCCGGGGCCGGCAGGGGCCCTCCGATGGCGGGTCATGATTGCCAATCGGTCAGTGGTTGTGTGTGTTGCGGTGGGGCCGGGAGGACCGCTCCTCCTGCGTCGGACCCGGGTCATGGGAAGTGCCGTGTGGCGGTGGTGGGGCCGGGAGGACCGCTCCTCCTGCGTCGGACCCGAGTCATGGGAAGTGCCGTGTGGCGGGGCCGGGAGGACCGCTCCTCCTGCGTCGGACCCGAGTCATAGGAAGTGCCGTGTGGCGGGGCCGGGAGGACCGCTCCTCCTGCGTCGGACCCGAGTCATAGGAAGTGCCGTTGTGGCGGGGCCGGGAGGACCGCTCCTCCTGCGTCGGACCCGAGTCATAGGAAGTGCCGTGTGGCGGGGCCGGGAGGACCGCTCCTCCTGCGTCGGACCCGAGTCATAGGAAGTGCCGTGTTGCGCTGGTGGGGCCGTGCCCGCCAACAGCCTTCAGTGGTCGGATACCACGTTTGCAAGCTCCCCGCTGGAATGGGGACTTAGAAGAAATGAGGGGAAAATTCCCCCGGAGCTCCGTGCCTGAGGGCGGGCTGTGAGCCGCGCCGCGTCCGCCAACAGCCTTCCATGGTCGGACACCATTGTTCGCAAGTTGCCCGCTGGAATGGGCACATAGAAGAAATTTCGAGGATAACATCCACCAGAGCGCCAGGGCGGCCGTTATTGCAGTATGCGTCCGCCTGGCAGCTCTCTTCCGCGGGAACCATTGGGCAATTTCTTTCACGGAGGTGGACATAGAAGAATTTTTGTTTCTAAAAACGTGGTTCCTAAAAATGTGCCCCAGGTGTTTTGGAAAACCCGGGTAAACCTGGGAAGTAGGCAAATGACCCTCTGACTAGGGGTAAAAACGTTTGCCTACTGCAGCGCCCCTAATGCAATTCGGCGGAACTGCAACGCCCCTGGTCGCCTAAACGCTACCCCTGGTCGCCTAAACCTCACCCCTGGTCGCCTAAACCTCACCCCTGGTCGCCTAAAAGTCACCCCTGGTCGCCTAAATTGTCAACCCCTGGTCACCTAAATTGTCAACCCCTGGTCGCCTAAAGGGGACTTAGAAGAAATGAGGGGGCAAATTCCCCGGAGCTCCGTGCCTGAGGGCGGGCTGTGAGCCGCGCCGCGTCCGCCAACAGCCTTCAGTGGTCGGATACAATGTATGAAAGTTCCCCGCTGGAAAGGGGACTTAGAAGAAATGAGGCAAATTTCCCCGGAGCTCCGTGCCTGAGGGCGGGCTGTGAGCCGCGCCGCGCCCGCCAACAGCCTTCAGTGGTCGGATACAATGTTTGAAAGTTCCCCGCTGGAAAGGGGACTTAGAAGAAATGAGGCAAATTTCCCCGGAGCTCCGTGCCTGAGGGCGGGCTGTGAGCCGCGCCGCGCCCGCCAACAGCCTTCAGTGGTCGGATACAATGTTTGAAAGGTCCCCGCTGGAAAGGGGACTTAGAAGAAATGAGCCAAATTTCCCCGGAGCTCCGTGCCTGAGGGCGGGCTGTGAGCCGCGCCGCGTCCGCCAACAGCCTTCAGTGGTCGGATACAATGTTTCAAAGTTCCCCGCTGGAAAGGGGACTTAGAAGAAATTTGTAAAAATTCACCCGGAGCTCCGTGCCTGAGGGCCGGCTATGAGCCGCGCCGTGCCCGCCAACAGCCTTCCACGGTCGGATACAATGTTTCAAAGTTCCCCGCTGGAAAGGGGACTTAGAAGGAATTTGTCAAATTCACCCGGAGCTCCGTGCCTGAGGGGCCGGCTATGAGCCGCGCCGTGCCCGCCAACAGCCTTCCACGGTCGGATACAATGTTTCAAAGTTCCCCGCTGGAAAGGGGACTTAGAAGGAATTTGTCAAATTCACCCGGAGCTCCGTGCCTGAGGGCCGGCTATGAGCCGCGCCGTGCCCGCCAACAGCCTTCCACGGTCGGATACAATGTTTGAAAGTTCCCCGCTGGAAAGGGACTTAGAAGAAATGAGGGGGAAATTCCCCCGGAGCTCCGTGCCTGAGGGCGGGCTGTGAGCCGCGCCGCGTCCGCCAACAGCCTTCCACGGTCGGATACAATGTTTCAAAGTTCCCCGCTGGAAAGGGGACTTAGAAGAAATTTGTAAAATTCACCCGGAGCTCCGTGCCCGAGGGCCGGCTATGAGCCGCGCCGCGCCCGCCAACAGCCTTCCTTTGGTCGGATACAATGTTTCAAAGTTCCCCGCTGGAAAGGGGACTTAGAAGAAATTTGTAAAATTCACCCGGAGCTCCGTGCCCGAGGGCCGGCTATGAGCCCCGCCGTGCCCGCCAACAGCCTTCCACGGTCGGATACAATGTTTCAAAGTTCCCCGCTGGAAAGGGGACTTAGAAGAAATTTGTAAAAATTCACCCGGAGCTCCGTGCCCGAGGGCCGGCTATGAGCCCCGCCGTGCCCGCCAACAGCTTCCACGGTCGGATACAATGTTTCAAAGTTCCCCGCTGGAAAGGGGACTTAGAAGAAATTTGTAAAAATTCACCCGGAGCTCCGTGCCGAGGGCCGGCTATGAGCCGCGCCGCGCCGCCAACAGCCTTCCACGGTCGGATACAATGTTTCAAAGTTCCCCGCTGGAAAGGGGACTTAGAAGAAATTTGTGAAAATTCACCCGGAGCTCCGTGCCCGAGGGCCGGCTATGAGCCGCGCCGTGCCCGCCAACAGCCTTCCACGGTCGGATACAATGTTTCAAGTTCCCCGCTGGAAAGGGGACTTAGAAGAAATTTGTAAAAATTCATCCGGAGCTCCGTGCCCGAGGGCGGCTATGAGCCGCGCCGTGCCCGCCAACAGCCTTCCACGGTCGGATACAATGTTTCAAAGTTCCCCGCTGGAAAGGGGACTTAGAAGAAATTTGTGAAAATTCACCCGGAGCTCCGTGCCCGAGGGCCGGCTATGAGCCGCGCCGTGCCCGCCAACAGCCTTCCACGGTCGGATACAATGTTTCAAAGTTCCCCGCTGGAAAGGGGACTTAGAAGAAATTTGTAAAAATTCACCCGGAGCTCCGTGCCCGAGGGCCGGCTATGAGCCGCGCCGTGCCCGCCAACAGCCTTCCACGGTCGGATACAATGTTTCAAAGTTCCCCGCTGGAAAGGGGACTTAGAAGAAATTGTGAAAATTCACCCGGAGCTCCGTGCCCGAGGGCCGGCTATGAGCCGCGCCGTGCCCGCCAACAGCCTTCCACGGTCGGATACAATGTTTCAAAGTTCCCCGCTGGAAAGGGGACTTAGAAGAAATTTGTGAAAATTCACCCGGAGCTCCGTGCCTGAGGGCCGGCTATGAGCCGCGCCGCGCCCGCCAACAGCCTTCAGTGGTCGGATACAATGTTTGAAAGTTCCCCGCTGGAAAGGGGACTTAGAAGAATTGAGTAAAATTCACCCGGAGCTCCGTGCCCGAGGGCCGGCTATGAGCCGCGCCGCGCCCGCCAACAGCCTTCCTTTGGTCGGATACAATGTTTCAAAGTTCCCCGCTGGAAAGGGGACTTAGAAGAAATTTGTGAAAATTCACCCGGAGCTCCGTGCCTGAGGGCCGGCTATGAGCCGCGCCGTGCCCGCCAACAGCCTTCCACGGTCGGATACAATGTTTCAAAGTTCCCCGCTGGAAAGGGGACTTAGAAGAAATTTGTGAAAATTCACCCGGAGCTCCGTGCCCGAGGGCCGGCTATGAGCCGCGCCGTGCCCGCCAACAGCCTTCCACGGTCGGATACAATGTTTCAAAGTTCCCCGCTGGAAAGGGGACTTAGAAGAAATTTGTAAAAATTCACCCGGAGCTCCGTGCCCGAGGGCCGGCTATGAGCCGCGCCGTGCCCGCCAACAGCCTTCCACGGTCGGATACAATGTTTCAAAGTTCCCCGCTGGAAAGGGGACTTAGAAGAAATTTGTAAAATTCACCCGGAGCTCCGTGCCCGAGGGCCGGCTATGAGCCGCGCCGTGCCCGCCAACAGCCTTCCACGGTCGGATACAATGTTTCAAAGTTCCCCGCTGGAAAGGGGACTTAGAAGAAATTTGTGAAAATTCACCCGGAGCTCCGTGCCTGAGGGCCGGCTATGAGCCGCGCCGTGCCCGCCAACAGCCTTCCACGGTCGGATACAATGTTTCAAAGTTCCCCGCTGGAAAGGGGACTTAGAAGAAATTTGTAAAATTCACCCGGAGCTCCGTGCCCGAGGGCCGGCTATGAGCCGCGCCGCGCCCGCCAACAGCCTTCCTTTGGTCGGATACAATGTTTCAAAGTTCCCCGCTGGAAAGGGGACTTAGAAGAAATTTGTAAAATTCACCCGGAGCTCCGTGCCCGAGGGCCGGCTATGAGCCCGCCGTGCCCGCCAACAGCCTTCCACGGTCGGATACAATGTTTCAAAGTTCCCCGCTGGAAAGGGGACTTAGAAGAAATTTGTAAAAATTCACCCGGAGCTCCGTGCCCGAGGGGCCGGCTATGAGCCCCGCCGTGCCCGCCAACAGCCTTCCACGGTCGGATACAATGTTTCAAAAGTTCCCCGCTGGAAAGGGGACTTAGAAGAAATTTGTAAAAATTCACCCGGAGCTCCGTGCCCGAGGGCCGGCTATGAGCCGCGCCGCGCCCGCCAACAGCCTTCCACGGTCGGATACAATGTTTCAAAGTTCCCCGCTGGAAAGGGGACTTAGAAGAAATTTGTGAAAATTCACCCGGAGCTCCGTGCCCGAGGGCCGGCTATGAGCCGCGCCGTGCCCGCCAACAGCCTTCCACGGTCGGATACAATGTTTCAAAGTTCCCCGCTGGAAAGGGGACTTAGAAGAAATTTGTAAAAATTCATCCGGAGCTCCGTGCCCGAGGGCCGGCTATGAGCCGCGCCGTGCCCGCCAACAGCCTTCCACGGTCGGATACAATGTTTCAAAGTTCCCCGCTGGAAAGGGGACTTAGAAGAAATTTGTGAAAATTCACCCGGAGCTCCGTGCCCGAGGGCCGGCTATGAGCCGCGCCGTGCCCGCCAACAGCCTTCCACGGTCGGATACAATGTTTCAAAGTTCCCCGCTGGAAAGGGGACTTAGAAGAAATTTGTAAAAATTCACCCGGAGCTCCGTGCCCGAGGGCCGGCTATGAGCCGCGCCGTGCCCGCCAACCAGCCTTCCACGGTCGGATACAATGTTTCAAAGTTCCCCGCTGGAAAGGGGACTTAGAAGAAATTTGTGAAAATTCACCCGGAGCTCCGTGCCGAGGGCCGGCTATGAGCCGCGCCGTGCCCGCCAACAGCCTTCCACGGTCGGATACAATGTTTCAAAGTTCCCCGCTGGAAAGGGGACTTAGAAGAAATTTGTGAAAATTCACCCGGAGCTCCGTGCCTGAGGGCCGGCTATGAGCCGCGCCGCGCCCGCCAACAGCCTTCAGTGGTCGGATACAATGTTTGAAAGTTCCCCGCTGGAAAGGGGACTTAGAAGAATTGAGTAAAATTCACCCGGAGCTCCGTGCCCGAGGGCCGGCTATGAGCCGCGCCGCGCCCGCCAACAGCCTTCCTTTGGTCGGATACAATGTTTCAAAGTTCCCCGCTGGAAAGGGGACTTAGAAGAAATTTGTGAAAATTCACCCGGAGCTCCGTGCCTGAGGGCCGGCTATGAGCCGCGCCGTGCCCGCCAACAGCCTTCCACGGTCGGATACAATGTTTCAAAGTTCCCCGCTGGAAAGGGGACTTAGAAGAAATTTGTGAAAATTCACCCGGAGCTCCGTGCCCGAGGGCCGGCTATGAGCCGCGCCGTGCCCGCCAACAGCCTTCCACGGTCGGATACAATGTTTCAAAGTTCCCCGCTGGAAAGGGGACTTAGAAGAAATTTGTAAAAATTCACCCGGAGCTCCGTGCCGAGGGCCGGCTATGAGCCGCGCCGTGCCCGCCAACAGCCTTCCACGGTCGGATACAATGTTTCAAAGTTCCCCGCTGGAAAGGGGACTTAGAAGAAATTTGTAAAATTCACCCGGAGCTCCGTGCCCGAGGGCCGGCTATGAGCCGCGCCGTGCCCGCCAACAGCCTTCCACGGTCGGATACAATGTTTCAAAGTTCCCCGCTGGAAAGGGGACTTAGAAGAAATTTGTGAAAATTCACCCGGAGCTCCGTGCCTGAGGGCCGGCTATGAGCCGCGCCGTGCCCGCCAACAGCCTTCCACGGTCGGATACAATGTTTCAAAGTTCCCCGCTGGAAAGGGGACTTAGAAGAAATTAGGCAACTTTCCCCGGAGCTCCATGCCTGAGTGCGGGCTGTTGCCGCGCCGTGCCCGCCAACAGCCTTCAGTGGTCGGATACAATGTTTCAAAGTTCCCCGCTGGAAAGGGGACTTAGAAGAAATTATGAATATTTTTGTTTCTAAAAACGTGATCCCTGAAAATGTGCCCCAGGTGTTTTGGAAAACCCGGGTAAACCTGGGAAGTAGGCAAATGACCCTCTGACTAGGGGGGAAGAACGTTTGCCTACTGCAGCGCCCCTAATGCAATTCGGCGGAACTGCAACGCCCCTGGTCGCCTAAACGCTACCCCTGGTCGCCTAAAAGCTACCCCTGGTCGCCTAAAAGCTACCCCTGGTCGCCTAAACGCTACCCCTGTCGCCTAAACGCTACCCCTGGTCGCCTAAACGCTACCCCTGGTCACCTAAACGCTACCCCTGGTCGCCTAAACGCTTCCCTGGTCACCTAAACGCTACCCCTGGTCGCCTAAACGCTACCCTGGTCGCCTAACTGACCCCTCGTGTGTGGGGATCAACGTTTGCCTACTAGGGCGTCCTCCGGCGGCCTCTCGGCAGTACTGCAGGCCCATTTTAGCCGAGCCCATTGAAATGAATGGGGGAATTTTATACGTTTTTGCCTTTTTTTCCCCCCCTCGTTCTTTTTGTATTTATTCATTTATTTCAACTTTTACCGACTCAACCGCCCTCCGGCGTGCCCTCGGCGGTCCCGCAAGCCCAATTCGGCCGAGCCCATTGAAATGAATGGGGGAATTTTATACGTTTTTGCCTTTTTTCCCCCCCCCTCGTTCTTTTTGTATTTATTCATTTATTTCAACTTTTACCGACTCAACCGCCCTCCGGCGTGCCCTCGGCGGTCCCGCAAGCCCAATTCGGCCGAGCCCATTGAAATGAATGGGGGAATTTTATACGTTTTGCCTTTTTTTTCCCCCCCTCGTTCTTTTTGTATTTATTCATTTATTTCAACTTTTACCGACTCAACCGCCCTCCGGCGTGCCCTCGGCGGTCCCGCAAGCCCAATTCGGCCGAGCCCATTGAAATGAATGGGGAATTTTATACGTTTTTGCCTTTTTTCCCCCCCCCTCGTTCTTTTTGTATTTATTCATTTATTTCAACTTTTACCGACTCAACCGCCCTCCGGCGTGCCCTCGGCGGTCCCGCAAGCCCAATTCGGCCGAGCCCATTGAAATGAATGGGGGAATTTTATACGTTTTTGCCTTTTTTTCCCCCCCCTCGTCCTTTTTGTATTTATTCATTTATTTCAACTTTTACCGACTCAACCGCCCTCCGGCGTGCCCTCGGCGGTCCCGCAAGCCCAATTCGGCCGAGCCCATTGAAATGAATGGGGGAATTTTATACGTTTTTGCCTTTTTTTTTCCCCCCTCGTCCTTTTTGTATTTATTTACTTATTTCAACCTTTACCGACTTAGGGGCCGCTTTGCACCGCCTGTGCCCGGGGAAGGTGCTCCTATTCGGGCCAAGTGTGACACACGCCCGCCCTCCTCCTCCGGAGCTTCCATTAGGGTAGACTTAGGGGCCGCTTGGCACCGCCTGTGCCCGGGGAAGGTGCTCATATTCGGCTTCACTGTCAGGCAGCATGCACTCCTCCTCCGGAGCTTCCATTTGGGCAAACTTAGGGGCCGCTTGGCACCGCCCGTGCCCGGGGAAGGTGCTCCTATTCGGGCCAAGTGTGACACACGCCCGCACTCCTCCTCCGGAGCTTCCATTTGGGCAAACTTAGGGGCCGCTTGGCACCGCCTGTGCCCGGGGAAGGTGCTCATATTCGGCTTCACTGTCACACAGCATGCACTCCTCCTCCGGAGCTTCCATAAGGGCAAACTTAGGGGCCGCTTGGCACCGCCTGTGCCCGGGGAAGGTGCTCATATTCGGCTTCACTGTCACACAGCGTGCACTCCTCCTCCGGAGCTTCCATTTGGGCAAACTTAGGGGCCGCTTGGCACCGTCTGTGCCCGGGGAAGGTGCTCATATTCGGGCCAAGTGTGACACACGCCCGCACTCCTCCTCCGGAGCTTCCATGAGGGTAGACTTAGGGGCCGCTTGGCACCGCCTGTGCCCGGGGAAGGTGCTCATAGTCGGCTTCACTGTCAGGCAGCATGCACTCCTCCTCCGGAGCTTCCATTTGGGCAAACTTAGGGGCCGCTTGGCACCGTCTGTGCCCGGGGAAGGTGCTCATATTCGGGCCAAGTGTGACACACGCCCGCACTCCTCCTCCGGAGCTTCCATTTGGGCAAACTTAGGGGCCGCTTGGCACCGCCTGTGCCCGGGGAAGGTGCTCATATTCGGGCCAAGTGTGACACACGCCCGCACTCCTCCTCCGGAGCTTCCATTTGGGCAAACTTAGGGGCCGCTTGGCACCGCCTGTGCCCGGGGAAGGTGCTCATATTCGGGCCAAGTGTGACACACGCCCGCACTCCTCCTCCGGAGCTTCCATAAGGGTAGACTTAGGGGCCGCTTGGCACCGTCTGTGCCCGGGGAAGGTGCTCCTATTCGGCTTCACTGTCACACAGCATGCACTCCTCCTCCGGA
>NW_028283889.1:30000-34605 GCF_059441095.1 Idiotropiscis lumnitzeri
GTCGGACCCGAGTCATAGGAAGTGCCGTGTGGCGGGGCCGGGAGGACCGCTCCTCCTGCGTCGGACCCGAGTCATAGGAAGTGCCGTGTGGCGGGGCCGGGAGGACCGCTCCTCCTGCGTCGGACCCGAGTCATAGGAAGTGCCGTGTTGCGCTGGTGGGGCCGTGCCCGCCAACAGCCTTCAGTGGTCGGATACCACGTTTGCAAGCTCCCCGCTGGAATGGGGACTTAGAAGAAATGAGGGGAAAATTCCCCCGGAGCTCCGTGCCTGAGGGCGGGCTGTGAGCCGCGCCGCGTCCGCCAACAGCCTTCCATGGTCGGACACCATTGTTCGCAAGTTGCCCGCTGGAATGGGCACATAGAAGAAATTTCGAGGATAACATCCACCAGAGCGCCAGGGCGGCCGTTATTGCAGTATGCGTCCGCCTGGCAGCTCTCTTCCGCGGGAACCATTGGGCAATTTCTTTCACGGAGGTGGACATAGAAGAATTTTTGTTTCTAAAAACGTGGTTCCTAAAAATGTGCCCCAGGTGTTTTGGAAAACCCGGGTAAACCTGGGAAGTAGGCAAATGACCCTCTGACTAGGGGTAAAAACGTTTGCCTACTGCAGCGCCCCTAATGCAATTCGGCGGAACTGCAACGCCCCTGGTCGCCTAAACGCTACCCCTGGTCGCCTAAACCTCACCCCTGGTCGCCTAAACCTCACCCCTGGTCGCCTAAAAGTCACCCCTGGTCGCCTAAATTGTCAACCCCTGGTCACCTAAATTGTCAACCCCTGGTCGCCTAAAGGGGACTTAGAAGAAATGAGGGGGCAAATTCCCCCGGAGCTCCGTGCCTGAGGGCGGGCTGTGAGCCGCGCCGCGTCCGCCAACAGCCTTCAGTGGTCGGATACAATGTATGAAAGTTCCCCGCTGGAAAGGGGACTTAGAAGAAATGAGGCAAATTTCCCCGGAGCTCCGTGCCTGAGGGCGGGCTGTGAGCCGCGCCGCGCCCGCCAACAGCCTTCAGTGGTCGGATACAATGTTTGAAAGTTCCCCGCTGGAAAGGGGACTTAGAAGAAATGAGGCAAATTTCCCCGGAGCTCCGTGCCTGAGGGCGGGCTGTGAGCCGCGCCGCGCCCGCCAACAGCCTTCAGTGGTCGGATACAATGTTTGAAAGGTCCCCGCTGGAAAGGGGACTTAGAAGAAATGAGCCAAATTTCCCCGGAGCTCCGTGCCTGAGGGCGGGCTGTGAGCCGCGCCGCGTCCGCCAACAGCCTTCAGTGGTCGGATACAATGTTTCAAAGTTCCCCGCTGGAAAGGGGACTTAGAAGAAATTTGTAAAAATTCACCCGGAGCTCCGTGCCTGAGGGCCGGCTATGAGCCGCGCCGTGCCCGCCAACAGCCTTCCACGGTCGGATACAATGTTTCAAAGTTCCCCGCTGGAAAGGGGACTTAGAAGGAATTTGTCAAATTCACCCGGAGCTCCGTGCCTGAGGGCCGGCTATGAGCCGCGCCGTGCCCGCCAACAGCCTTCCACGGTCGGATACAATGTTTCAAAGTTCCCCGCTGGAAAGGGGACTTAGAAGGAATTTGTCAAATTCACCCGGAGCTCCGTGCCTGAGGGCCGGCTATGAGCCGCGCCGTGCCCGCCAACAGCCTTCCACGGTCGGATACAATGTTTGAAAGTTCCCCGCTGGAAAGGGGACTTAGAAGAAATGAGGGGGAAATTCCCCCGGAGCTCCGTGCCTGAGGGCGGGCTGTGAGCCGCGCCGCGTCCGCCAACAGCCTTCCACGGTCGGATACAATGTTTCAAAGTTCCCCGCTGGAAAGGGGACTTAGAAGAAATTTGTAAAATTCACCCGGAGCTCCGTGCCCGAGGGCCGGCTATGAGCCGCGCCGCGCCCGCCAACAGCCTTCCTTTGGTCGGATACAATGTTTCAAAGTTCCCCGCTGGAAAGGGGACTTAGAAGAAATTTGTAAAATTCACCCGGAGCTCCGTGCCCGAGGGCCGGCTATGAGCCCCGCCGTGCCCGCCAACAGCCTTCCACGGTCGGATACAATGTTTCAAAGTTCCCCGCTGGAAAGGGGACTTAGAAGAAATTTGTAAAAATTCACCCGGAGCTCCGTGCCCGAGGGCCGGCTATGAGCCCCGCCGTGCCCGCCAACAGCCTTCCACGGTCGGATACAATGTTTCAAAGTTCCCCGCTGGAAAGGGGACTTAGAAGAAATTTGTAAAAATTCACCCGGAGCTCCGTGCCCGAGGGCCGGCTATGAGCCGCGCCGCGCCCGCCAACAGCCTTCCACGGTCGGATACAATGTTTCAAAGTTCCCCGCTGGAAAGGGGACTTAGAAGAAATTTGTGAAAATTCACCCGGAGCTCCGTGCCCGAGGGCCGGCTATGAGCCGCGCCGTGCCCGCCAACAGCCTTCCACGGTCGGATACAATGTTTCAAAGTTCCCCGCTGGAAAGGGGACTTAGAAGAAATTTGTAAAAATTCATCCGGAGCTCCGTGCCCGAGGGCCGGCTATGAGCCGCGCCGTGCCCGCCAACAGCCTTCCACGGTCGGATACAATGTTTCAAAGTTCCCCGCTGGAAAGGGGACTTAGAAGAAATTTGTGAAAATTCACCCGGAGCTCCGTGCCCGAGGGCCGGCTATGAGCCGCGCCGTGCCCGCCAACAGCCTTCCACGGTCGGATACAATGTTTCAAAGTTCCCCGCTGGAAAGGGGACTTAGAAGAAATTTGTAAAAATTCACCCGGAGCTCCGTGCCCGAGGGCCGGCTATGAGCCGCGCCGTGCCCGCCAACAGCCTTCCACGGTCGGATACAATGTTTCAAAGTTCCCCGCTGGAAAGGGGACTTAGAAGAAATTTGTGAAAATTCACCCGGAGCTCCGTGCCCGAGGGCCGGCTATGAGCCGCGCCGTGCCCGCCAACAGCCTTCCACGGTCGGATACAATGTTTCAAAGTTCCCCGCTGGAAAGGGGACTTAGAAGAAATTTGTGAAAATTCACCCGGAGCTCCGTGCCTGAGGGCCGGCTATGAGCCGCGCCGCGCCCGCCAACAGCCTTCAGTGGTCGGATACAATGTTTGAAAGTTCCCCGCTGGAAAGGGGACTTAGAAGAATTGAGTAAAATTCACCCGGAGCTCCGTGCCCGAGGGCCGGCTATGAGCCGCGCCGCGCCCGCCAACAGCCTTCCTTTGGTCGGATACAATGTTTCAAAGTTCCCCGCTGGAAAGGGGACTTAGAAGAAATTTGTGAAAATTCACCCGGAGCTCCGTGCCTGAGGGCCGGCTATGAGCCGCGCCGTGCCCGCCAACAGCCTTCCACGGTCGGATACAATGTTTCAAAGTTCCCCGCTGGAAAGGGGACTTAGAAGAAATTTGTGAAAATTCACCCGGAGCTCCGTGCCCGAGGGCCGGCTATGAGCCGCGCCGTGCCCGCCAACAGCCTTCCACGGTCGGATACAATGTTTCAAAGTTCCCCGCTGGAAAGGGGACTTAGAAGAAATTTGTAAAAATTCACCCGGAGCTCCGTGCCCGAGGGCCGGCTATGAGCCGCGCCGTGCCCGCCAACAGCCTTCCACGGTCGGATACAATGTTTCAAAGTTCCCCGCTGGAAAGGGGACTTAGAAGAAATTTGTAAAATTCACCCGGAGCTCCGTGCCCGAGGGCCGGCTATGAGCCGCGCCGTGCCCGCCAACAGCCTTCCACGGTCGGATACAATGTTTCAAAGTTCCCCGCTGGAAAGGGGACTTAGAAGAAATTTGTGAAAATTCACCCGGAGCTCCGTGCCTGAGGGCCGGCTATGAGCCGCGCCGTGCCCGCCAACAGCCTTCCACGGTCGGATACAATGTTTCAAAGTTCCCCGCTGGAAAGGGGACTTAGAAGAAATTTGTAAAATTCACCCGGAGCTCCGTGCCCGAGGGCCGGCTATGAGCCGCGCCGCGCCCGCCAACAGCCTTCCTTTGGTCGGATACAATGTTTCAAAGTTCCCCGCTGGAAAGGGGACTTAGAAGAAATTTGTAAAATTCACCCGGAGCTCCGTGCCCGAGGGCCGGCTATGAGCCCCGCCGTGCCCGCCAACAGCCTTCCACGGTCGGATACAATGTTTCAAAGTTCCCCGCTGGAAAGGGGACTTAGAAGAAATTTGTAAAAATTCACCCGGAGCTCCGTGCCCGAGGGCCGGCTATGAGCCCCGCCGTGCCCGCCAACAGCCTTCCACGGTCGGATACAATGTTTCAAAGTTCCCCGCTGGAAAGGGGACTTAGAAGAAATTTGTAAAAATTCACCCGGAGCTCCGTGCCCGAGGGCCGGCTATGAGCCGCGCCGCGCCCGCCAACAGCCTTCCACGGTCGGATACAATGTTTCAAAGTTCCCCGCTGGAAAGGGGACTTAGAAGAAATTTGTGAAAATTCACCCGGAGCTCCGTGCCCGAGGGCCGGCTATGAGCCGCGCCGTGCCCGCCAACAGCCTTCCACGGTCGGATACAATGTTTCAAAGTTCCCCGCTGGAAAGGGGACTTAGAAGAAATTTGTAAAAATTCATCCGGAGCTCCGTGCCCGAGGGCCGGCTATGAGCCGCGCCGTGCCCGCCAACAGCCTTCCACGGTCGGATACAATGTTTCA
>NW_028283890.1:10000-22500 GCF_059441095.1 Idiotropiscis lumnitzeri
TCACTGTATCGGAACCGTGTGTACTTAGACTTGCATGGCTTAATCTTTGAGACAAGCATATGCTACTGGCAGGATCAACCAGGTAGCCCTCGCGTCCGGCGGTCTGTGTTTCTTGCATTGGAACCGGAGCTGAGCGGGGAGCCGGGCGCGGGGACCGGGCGGCGCCCGCGGGAGACGGCCTCCCGCGGGGTTACCCCCGGCGGCACCCCAGCCTCCCTCGTTTCTTTCATATTTATTTCGGACGTGGGCTACCGAAATTTCCGTTACGATTCAGCCCCCTGTGCGCGGTGAGGAAGTCGGCTGGGCCTCGGTATGTACTCGGTCCGTAGAGGCCGCGTTACCGCGTGGCGGTCAGTCGCGGGAGGGAGCCGGAGCCGCCCGCACGCCCGCGACCGCAACACGCACTCGGAGGCGGCGTCTTCTGACAGACGCCGGTAGGGTTTGAGAAACATGCTTTTTCGGAAAGGACCGCTCGGCTGATGCGGGCCTGGGCTCCCGCGCCCCTCTCGTGGCGGGGCGGCGCGGGGTACCCGCGAGCGCGGCGGAACTCCCGTGTAGGACATCTCTGGGCCCGTGTGGCCAACGGGCACGCGACAGGGTCGTCTCGGTCTCGCGACGAAAGCGGTTTCGCGCTGGTTGGTGCGCTAGAGGTCGATCCGCAGGCCGAAGGAACCGTCCACCCGAACACCCCGGCGCGAGGCCGGGGCCGGCAGGGGCCCTCCGATGGCGGGTCATGCTTGCCAATCGGTCAGTGGTTGGTGTGGTGCAGTATATGTCAGGGTGTGGGTGCGAGATGGGCCGGGAGGACCGCTCCTCCAGCGTCGGACCCGAGTCATAGGAAGTGCCGTTTTGTCACAACCCCAGGGGTGGGGGGGTAACGGTAGGGAAGTGCCGGCCAACGCGCAGAGGTCGACCCGCAGGCCGAAGGAACCGTCCACCCGAACACCCCGGCGCGAGGCCGGGGCCGGCAGGGGCCCTCCGATGGCGGGTCATGATTGCCAATCGGTCAGTGGTTATGTGTGCTGCGGTGATGCGGTGCCGGCCAACGCTCAGAGGTCGACCCGCAGGCCGAAGGAACCGTCCACCCGAACACCCCGGCGCGAGGCCGGGGCCGGCAGGGGCCCTCCGATGGCGGGTCATGATTGCCAATCGGTCAGTGGTTATGTGTGTGCTGCGGTGCCGGCCAACGCTCAGAGGTCGACCCGCAGGCCGAAGGAACCGTCCACCCGAACACCCCGGCGCGAGGCCGGGGCCGGCAGGGGCCCTCCGATGGCGGGTCATGATTGCCAATCGGTCAGTGGTTGTGTGTGCTGCGGTGCCGGCCAACGCTCAGAGGTCGACCCGCAGGCCGAAGGAACCGTCCACCCGAACACCCCGGCGCGAGGCCGGGGCCGGCAGGGGCCCTCCGATGGCGGGTCATGATTGCCAATCGGTCAGTGGTTGTGTGTGTTGCGGTGGGGCCGGGAGGACCGCTCCTCCTGCGTCGGACCCGGGTCATGGGAAGTGCCGTGTGGCGGTGGTGGGGCCGGGAGGACCGCTCCTCCTGCGTCGGACCCGAGTCATGGGAAGTGCCGTGTGGCGGGGCCGGGAGGACCGCTCCTCCTGCGTCGGACCCGAGTCATAGGAAGTGCCGTGTGGCGGGGCCGGGAGGACCGCTCCTCCTGCGTCGGACCCGAGTCATAGGAAGTGCCGTGTGGCGGGGCCGGGAGGACCGCTCCTCCTGCGTCGGACCCGAGTCATAGGAAGTGCCGTGTGGCGGGGCCGGGAGGACCGCTCCTCCTGCGTCGGACCCGAGTCATAGGAAGTGCCGTGTTGCGCTGGTGGGGCCGTGCCCGCCAACAGCCTTCAGTGGTCGGATACCACGTTTGCAAGCTCCCCGCTGGAATGGGGACTTAGAAGAAATGAGGGGAAAATTCCCCCGGAGCTCCGTGCCTGAGGGCGGGCTGTGAGCCGCGCCGCGTCCGCCAACAGCCTTCCATGGTCGGACACCATTGTTCGCAAGTTGCCCGCTGGAATGGGCACATAGAAGAAATTTCGAGGATAACATCCACCAGAGCGCCAGGGCGGCCGTTATTGCAGTATGCGTCCGCCTGGCAGCTCTCTTCCGCGGGAACCATTGGGCAATTTCTTTCACGGAGGTGGACATAGAAGAATTTTTGTTTCTAAAAACGTGGTTCCTAAAAATGTGCCCCAGGTGTTTTGGAAAACCCGGGTAAACCTGGGAAGTAGGCAAATGACCCTCTGACTAGGGGTAAAAACGTTTGCCTACTGCAGCGCCCCTAATGCAATTCGGCGGAACTGCAACGCCCCTGGTCGCCTAAACGCTACCCCTGGTCGCCTAAACCTCACCCCTGGTCGCCTAAACCTCACCCCTGGTCGCCTAAAAGTCACCCCTGGTCGCCTAAATTGTCAACCCCTGGTCACCTAAATTGTCAACCCCTGGTCGCCTAAAGGGGACTTAGAAGAAATGAGGGGGCAAATTCCCCCGGAGCTCCGTGCCTGAGGGCGGGCTGTGAGCCGCGCCGCGTCCGCCAACAGCCTTCAGTGGTCGGATACAATGTATGAAAGTTCCCCGCTGGAAAGGGGACTTAGAAGAAATGAGGCAAATTTCCCCGGAGCTCCGTGCCTGAGGGCGGGCTGTGAGCCGCGCCGCGCCCGCCAACAGCCTTCAGTGGTCGGATACAATGTTTGAAAGTTCCCCGCTGGAAAGGGGACTTAGAAGAAATGAGGCAAATTTCCCCGGAGCTCCGTGCCTGAGGGCGGGCTGTGAGCCGCGCCGCGCCCGCCAACAGCCTTCAGTGGTCGGATACAATGTTTGAAAGGTCCCCGCTGGAAAGGGGACTTAGAAGAAATGAGCCAAATTTCCCCGGAGCTCCGTGCCTGAGGGCGGGCTGTGAGCCGCGCCGCGTCCGCCAACAGCCTTCAGTGGTCGGATACAATGTTTCAAAGTTCCCCGCTGGAAAGGGGACTTAGAAGAAATTTGTAAAAATTCACCCGGAGCTCCGTGCCTGAGGGCCGGCTATGAGCCGCGCCGTGCCCGCCAACAGCCTTCCACGGTCGGATACAATGTTTCAAAGTTCCCCGCTGGAAAGGGGACTTAGAAGGAATTTGTCAAATTCACCCGGAGCTCCGTGCCTGAGGGCCGGCTATGAGCCGCGCCGTGCCCGCCAACAGCCTTCCACGGTCGGATACAATGTTTCAAAGTTCCCCGCTGGAAAGGGGACTTAGAAGGAATTTGTCAAATTCACCCGGAGCTCCGTGCCTGAGGGCCGGCTATGAGCCGCGCCGTGCCCGCCAACAGCCTTCCACGGTCGGATACAATGTTTGAAAGTTCCCCGCTGGAAAGGGGACTTAGAAGAAATGAGGGGGAAATTCCCCCGGAGCTCCGTGCCTGAGGGCGGGCTGTGAGCCGCGCCGCGTCCGCCAACAGCCTTCCACGGTCGGATACAATGTTTCAAAGTTCCCCGCTGGAAAGGGGACTTAGAAGAAATTTGTAAAATTCACCCGGAGCTCCGTGCCCGAGGGCCGGCTATGAGCCGCGCCGCGCCCGCCAACAGCCTTCCTTTGGTCGGATACAATGTTTCAAAGTTCCCCGCTGGAAAGGGGACTTAGAAGAAATTTGTAAAATTCACCCGGAGCTCCGTGCCCGAGGGCCGGCTATGAGCCCCGCCGTGCCCGCCAACAGCCTTCCACGGTCGGATACAATGTTTCAAAGTTCCCCGCTGGAAAGGGGACTTAGAAGAAATTTGTAAAAATTCACCCGGAGCTCCGTGCCCGAGGGCCGGCTATGAGCCCCGCCGTGCCCGCCAACAGCCTTCCACGGTCGGATACAATGTTTCAAAGTTCCCCGCTGGAAAGGGGACTTAGAAGAAATTTGTAAAAATTCACCCGGAGCTCCGTGCCCGAGGGCCGGCTATGAGCCGCGCCGCGCCCGCCAACAGCCTTCCACGGTCGGATACAATGTTTCAAAGTTCCCCGCTGGAAAGGGGACTTAGAAGAAATTTGTGAAAATTCACCCGGAGCTCCGTGCCCGAGGGCCGGCTATGAGCCGCGCCGTGCCCGCCAACAGCCTTCCACGGTCGGATACAATGTTTCAAAGTTCCCCGCTGGAAAGGGGACTTAGAAGAAATTTGTAAAAATTCATCCGGAGCTCCGTGCCCGAGGGCCGGCTATGAGCCGCGCCGTGCCCGCCAACAGCCTTCCACGGTCGGATACAATGTTTCAAAGTTCCCCGCTGGAAAGGGGACTTAGAAGAAATTTGTGAAAATTCACCCGGAGCTCCGTGCCCGAGGGCCGGCTATGAGCCGCGCCGTGCCCGCCAACAGCCTTCCACGGTCGGATACAATGTTTCAAAGTTCCCCGCTGGAAAGGGGACTTAGAAGAAATTTGTAAAAATTCACCCGGAGCTCCGTGCCCGAGGGCCGGCTATGAGCCGCGCCGTGCCCGCCAACAGCCTTCCACGGTCGGATACAATGTTTCAAAGTTCCCCGCTGGAAAGGGGACTTAGAAGAAATTTGTGAAAATTCACCCGGAGCTCCGTGCCCGAGGGCCGGCTATGAGCCGCGCCGTGCCCGCCAACAGCCTTCCACGGTCGGATACAATGTTTCAAAGTTCCCCGCTGGAAAGGGGACTTAGAAGAAATTTGTGAAAATTCACCCGGAGCTCCGTGCCTGAGGGCCGGCTATGAGCCGCGCCGCGCCCGCCAACAGCCTTCAGTGGTCGGATACAATGTTTGAAAGTTCCCCGCTGGAAAGGGGACTTAGAAGAATTGAGTAAAATTCACCCGGAGCTCCGTGCCCGAGGGCCGGCTATGAGCCGCGCCGCGCCCGCCAACAGCCTTCCTTTGGTCGGATACAATGTTTCAAAGTTCCCCGCTGGAAAGGGGACTTAGAAGAAATTTGTGAAAATTCACCCGGAGCTCCGTGCCTGAGGGCCGGCTATGAGCCGCGCCGTGCCCGCCAACAGCCTTCCACGGTCGGATACAATGTTTCAAAGTTCCCCGCTGGAAAGGGGACTTAGAAGAAATTTGTGAAAATTCACCCGGAGCTCCGTGCCCGAGGGCCGGCTATGAGCCGCGCCGTGCCCGCCAACAGCCTTCCACGGTCGGATACAATGTTTCAAAGTTCCCCGCTGGAAAGGGGACTTAGAAGAAATTTGTAAAAATTCACCCGGAGCTCCGTGCCCGAGGGCCGGCTATGAGCCGCGCCGTGCCCGCCAACAGCCTTCCACGGTCGGATACAATGTTTCAAAGTTCCCCGCTGGAAAGGGGACTTAGAAGAAATTTGTAAAATTCACCCGGAGCTCCGTGCCCGAGGGCCGGCTATGAGCCGCGCCGTGCCCGCCAACAGCCTTCCACGGTCGGATACAATGTTTCAAAGTTCCCCGCTGGAAAGGGGACTTAGAAGAAATTTGTGAAAATTCACCCGGAGCTCCGTGCCTGAGGGCCGGCTATGAGCCGCGCCGTGCCCGCCAACAGCCTTCCACGGTCGGATACAATGTTTCAAGTTCCCCGCTGGAAAGGGGACTTAGAAGAAATTAGGCAACTTTCCCCGGAGCTCCATGCCTGAGTGCGGGCTGTTTGCCGCGCCGTGCCCGCCAACAGCCTTCAGTGGTCGGATACAATGTTTCAAAGTTCCCCGCTGGAAAGGGGACTTAGAAGAGAATTATGAATATTTTTGTTTCTAAAAACGTGATCCCTGAAAATGTGCCCCAGGTGTTTTGGAAAACCCGGGTAAACCTGGGAAGTAGGCAAATGACCCTCTGACTAGGGGGGAAGAACGTTTGCCTACTGCAGCGCCCCTAATGCAATTCGGCGGAACTGCAACGCCCCTGGTCGCCTAAACGCTACCCCTGGTCGCCTAAAAGCTACCCCTGGTCGCCTAAAAGCTACCCCTGGTCGCCTAAACGCTACCCCTGGTCGCCTAAACGCTACCCCTGGTCGCCTAAACGCTACCCCTGGTCACCTAAACGCTACCCTGGTCGCCTAAACGCTTCCCCTGGTCACCTAAACGCTACCCCTGGTCGCCTAAACGCTACCCCTGGTCGCCCTAACTGACCCTCGTGTGTGGGGATCAACGTTTGCCTACTAGGGCGTCCTCCGGCGGCCTCTCGGCAGTACTGCAGGCCCATTTTAGCCGAGCCCATTGAAATGAATGGGGGAATTTTATACGTTTTTGCCTTTTTTTTCCCCCCCTCGTTCTTTTTGTATTTATTCATTTATTTCAACTTTTACCGACTCAACCGCCCTCCGGCGTGCCCTCGGCGGTCCCGCAAGCCCAATTCGGCCGAGCCCATTGAAATGAATGGGGGAATTTTATACGTTTTTGCCTTTTTTTCCCCCCTCGTTCTTTTGTATTTATTCATTTATTTCAACTTTTACCGACTCAACCGCCCTCCGGCGTGCCCTCGGCGGTCCCGCAAGCCCAATTCGGCCGAGCCCATTGAAATGAATGGGGGGATTTTATACGTTTTTGCCTTTTTTCCCCCCCTCGTTCTTTTTGTATTTATTCATTTATTTCAACTTTTACCGACTCAACCGCCCTCCGGCGTGCCCCCGGCGGTCCCGCAAGCCAATTCGGCCGAACCCATTGAAATGAATGGGGGAATTTTATACGTTTTTGCCTTTTTTTTCCCCCCTCGTTCTTTTTGTATTTATTCATTTATTTCAACTTTTACCGACTCAACCGCCCTCCGGCGTGCCCCCGGCGGTCCCGCAAGCCAATTCGGCCGAACCCATTGAAATGAATGGGGGAATTTTATACGTTTTTGCCTTTTTTTCCCCCCCTCGTTCTTTTTGTATTTATTCATTTATTTCAACTTTTTACCGACTCAACCGCCCTCCGGCGTGCCCTCGGCGGTCCCGCAAGCCCAATTCGGCCGAGCCCATTGAAATGAATGGGGGGATTTTATACGTTTTTGCCTTTTTCCCCCCCCTCGTTCTTTTTGTATTTATTCATTTATTTCAACTTTTACCGACTCAACCGCCCTCCGGCGTGCCCTCGGCGGTCCCGCAAGCCCAATTCGGCCGAGCCCATTGAAATGAATGGGGGAATTTTATACGTTTTTGCCTTTTTTTCCCCCCCCCCTCGTTCTTTTTGTATTTATTCATTTATTTCAACTTTTACCGACTCAACCGCCCTCCGGCGTGCCCTCGGCGGTCCCGCAAGCCCAATTCGGCCGAGCCCATTGAAATGAATGGGGGGATTTTATACGTTTTTGCCTTTTTTCCCCCCCTCGTTCTTTTTGTATTTATTCATTTATTTCAACTTTTACCGACTCAACCGCCCTCCGGCGTGCCCCGGCGGTCCCGCAAGCCCAATTCGGCCGAACCCATTGAAATGAATGGGGGAATTTTATACGTTTTTGCCTTTTTTTTTCCCCCCCTCGTTCTTTTTGTATTTATTCATTTATTTCAACTTTTACCGACTCAACCGCCCTCCGGCGTGCCCTCGGCGGTCCCGCAAGCCCAATTCGGCCGAGCCCATTGAAATGAATGGGGGATTTTATACGTTTTTGCCTTTTTTCCCCCCCTCGTTCTTTTTGTATTTATTCATTTATTTCAACTTTTACCGACTCAACCGCCCTCCGGCGTGCCCTCGGCGGTCCCGCAAGCCCAATTCGGCCGAGCCCATTGAAATGAATGGGGGAATTTTATACGTTTTTGCCTTTTTTCCCCCCCCCCTCGTTCTTTTTGTATTTATTCATTTATTTCAACTTTTACCGACTCAACCGCCCTCCGGCGTGCCCTCGGCGGTCCCGCAAGCCCAATTCGGCCGAGCCCATTGAAATGAATGGGGGGATTTTATACGTTTTTGCCTTTTTTCCCCCCCTCGTTCTTTTTGTATTTATTCATTTATTTCAACTTTTACCGACTCAACCGCCCTCCGGCGTGCCCCCGGCGGTCCCGCAAGCCCAATTCGGCCGAACCCATTGAAATGAATGGGGGAATTTTATACGTTTTTGCCTTTTTTTTCCCCCCCTCGTTCTTTTTGTATTTATTCATTTATTTCAACTTTTACCGACTCAACCGCCCTCCGGCGTGCCCTCGGCGGTCCCGCAAGCCCAATTCGGCCGAGCCCATTGAAATGAATGGGGGGATTTTATACGTTTTTGCCTTTTTTCCCCCCCTCGTTCTTTTTGTATTTATTCATTTATTTCAACTTTTACCGACTCAACCGCCCTCCGGCGTGCCCTCGGCGGTCCCGCAAGCCCAATTCGGCCGAGCCCATTGAAATGAATGGGGGAATTTTATACGTTTTTGCCTTTTTTCCCCCCCCCCTCGTTCTTTTTGTATTTATTCATTTATTTCAACTTTTACCGACTCAACCGCCCTCCGGCGTGCCCTCGGCGGTCCCGCAAGCCCAATTCGGCCGAGCCCATTGAAATGAATGGGGGGATTTTATACGTTTTTGCCTTTTTTCCCCCCCTCGTTCTTTTTGTATTTATTCATTTATTTCAACTTTTACCGACTCAACCGCCCTCCGGCGTGCCCCCCGGCGGTCCCGCAAGCCCAATTCGGCCGAACCCATTGAAATGAATGGGGGAATTTTATACGTTTTTGCCTTTTTTTTCCCCCCCTCGTTCTTTTTGTATTTATTCATTTATTTCAACTTTTACCGACTCAACCGCCCTCCGGCGTGCCCTCGGCGGTCCCGCAAGCCCAATTCGGCCGAGCCCATTGAAATGAATGGGGGGATTTTATACGTTTTTGCCTTTTTTCCCCCCCTCGTTCTTTTTGTATTTATTCATTTATTTCAACTTTTACCGACTCAACCGCCCTCCGGCGTGCCCTCGGCGGTCCCGCAAGCCCAATTCGGCCGAGCCCATTGAAATGAATGGGGGAATTTTATACGTTTTTGCCTTTTTTCCCCCCCCCCTCGTTCTTTTTGTATTTATTCATTTATTTCAACTTTTACCGACTCAACCGCCCTCCGGCGTGCCCTCGGCGGTCCCGCAAGCCCAATTCGGCCGAGCCCATTGAAATGAATGGGGGAATTTTATACGTTTTTGCCTTTTTTTTCCCCCCCCTCGTCCTTTTTGTATTTATTCATTTATTTCAACTTTTACCGACTCAACCGCCCTCCGGCGTGCCCTCGGCGGTCCCGCAAGCCCAATTCGGCCGAGCCCATTGAAATGAATGGGGGAATTTTATACGTTTTTTGCCTTTTTTTTTCCCCCCTCGTCCTTTTTGTATTTATTTACTTATTTCAACCTTTACCGACTTAGGGGCCGCTTTGCACCGCCTGTGCCCGGGGAAGGTGCTCCTATTCGGGCCAAGTGTGACACACGCCCGCCCTCCTCCTCCGGAGCTTCCATTAGGGTAGACTTAGGGGCCGCTTGGCACCGCCTGTGCCCGGGGAAGGTGCTCATATTCGGCTTCACTGTCAGGCAGCATGCACTCCTCCTCCGGAGCTTCCATTTGGGCAAACTTAGGGGCCGCTTGGCACCGCCCGTGCCCGGGGAAGGTGCTCCTATTCGGGCCAAGTGTGACACACGCCCGCACTCCTCCTCCGGAGCTTCCATTTGGGCAAACTTAGGGGCCGCTTGGCACCGCCTGTGCCCGGGGAAGGTGCTCATATTCGGCTTCACTGTCACACAGCATGCACTCCTCCTCCGGAGCTTCCATAAGGGCAAACTTAGGGGCCGCTTGGCACCGCCTGTGCCCGGGGAAGGTGCTCATATTCGGCTTCACTGTCACACAGCGTGCACTCCTCCTCCGGAGCTTCCATTTGGGCAAACTTAGGGGCCGCTTGGCACCGTCTGTGCCCGGGGAAGGTGCTCATATTCGGGCCAAGTGTGACACACGCCCGCACTCCTCCTCCGGAGCTTCCATGAGGGTAGACTTAGGGGCCGCTTGGCACCGCCTGTGCCCGGGGAAGGTGCTCATAGTCGGCTTCACTGTCAGGCAGCATGCACTCCTCCTCCGGAGCTTCCATTTGGGCAAACTTAGGGGCCGCTTGGCACCGTCTGTGCCCGGGGAAGGTGCTCATATTCGGGCCAAGTGTGACACACGCCCGCACTCCTCCTCCGGAGCTTCCATTTGGGCAAACTTAGGGGCCGCTTGGCACCGCCTGTGCCCGGGGAAGGTGCTCATATTCGGGCCAAGTGTGACACACGCCCGCACTCCTCCTCCGGAGCTTCCATTTGGGCAAACTTAGGGGCCGCTTGGCACCGCCTGTGCCCGGGGAAGGTGCTCATATTCGGGCCAAGTGTGACACACGCCCGCACTCCTCCTCCGGAGCTTCCATAAGGGTAGACTTAGGGGCCGCTTGGCACCGTCTGTGCCCGGGGAAGGTGCTCCTATTCGGCTTCACTGTCACACAGCATGCACTCCTCCTCCGGAGCTTCCATAAGGGCAAACTTAGGGGCCGCTTGGCACCGTCTGTGCCCGGGGAAGGTGCTCCTATTCGGCTTCACTGTCAGGCAGCATGCACTCCTCCTCCGGAGCTTCCATAAGGGTAGACTTAGGGGCCGCTTGGCACGGCCTGTGCCCGGGGAAGGTCCTCATATTCGGGCCAAGTGTGACACACGCCCGCCCTCCTCCTCCGGAGTTTCCATGAGGGTAAACTTAGGGGCCGCTTGGCACCGCCTGTGCCCGGGGAAGGTGCTCCTATTCGGGCCAAGTGTGACACACGCCCGCACTCCTCCTCCGGAGCTTCCATTTGGGCAAACTTAGGGGCCGCTTGGCACCGCCTGTGCCCGGGGAAGGTGCTCCTCTCCGGGCTAAGTGTGACACACGCCCGCACTCCTCCTCCGGAGCTTCCATAAGGGCAAACTTAGGGGCCGCTTGGCACCGCCTGTGCCCGGGGAAGGTGCTCCTCTCCGGGCTAAGTGTGACACACGCCCGCCCTCCTCCTCCGGAGCTTCCATGAGGGTAGACTTAGGGGCCGCTTGGCACCTCCCGTGCCCGGGGAAGGTGCTCCTATTCGGGCTAAGTGTGACAGACGCCGGCCTATTACCCCCGGAGCGATGGAGCTGGGGGCGCTCGCTCCCCGCCCGTGCCCGGGGAAGGTGCTCCTCTCCGGGCTAAGTGTGGCAGACGCCGGCCTATTACCCCCGGAGCGATGGAGCTGGGGGGCGCTCGCTCCCCGCCCGTGCCCGGGGAAGGTGCTCCTCTCCGGCCTAAGTGTGGCAGACGCCGGCCTATTACCCCCGGAGCGATGGAGCTGGGGGGCGCTCGCTCCCGGCCCGTGCCCGGGGAAGGTGCTCCTCTCCGGGCTAAGTGTGGCAGACGCCGGCCTATTACCCCCGGAGCGATGGAGCTGGGGGTGGGCGCTCGCTCCCTGCCTGTGCCCGGGGAAGGTGCTCCTCTCCAGCCCCAGGTCGCCTAACCCCCTTACCCCTGGTCACCTAAACCCCTTACCCCTGGTCGCCTAAACGTCTCACCCCTGGTCGCCTAAACCCCTTACCCCTGGTCACCTAAACCCCTTACCCCTGGTCGCCTAAGTGGCCCACCCCTGGTCACCTAAACGTCCCACCCCTGGTCACCTAAACGTCCCACCCCTGGTCGCCTAAACCCCTTACCCCTGGTCACCTAAACGGCCCACCCCTGGTCGCCTAAACCTGCCGCCCCTGGTCACCTAAGTGGCCCACCCCTGGTCGCCTAAGTGGCCCACCCCTGGTCGCCTAAGTGGCCCACCCCTGGTCGCCTAAGTGGCCCACCCCTGGTCGCCTAAGTGGCCCACCCCTGGTCACCTAAACGTCCAACCCCTGGTCGCACTTAGTGCAATTCGGCCCACCTCGCGTCCGGGAGGAGGCCATCCTCTTCGGCCTGACTTTCACGGACGCCGGCCTGTCTCCTCCGGAGCCTCCACGCGGTTGAACTTAGGGGCCACTCGGCCCACCTCGCGTCCGGGGGAAGGCCGTCCTCTTCGGCCTGACTTTCACGGACGCCGGCCTGTCTCCTCCGGAGCCTCCACGCGGTTGAACTTAGGGGCCACTCGGCCCACCTCGCGTCCGGGGGGAGGCCATCCTCTTCGGCCTGACTTTCACGGATGCCGGCCTGTCTCCTCCGGAGCCTCCACGCGGTTGAACTTAGGGGCCACTCGGCCCACCTCGCGTCCGGGGGAAGGCCGTCCTCTTCGGCCTGACTTTCACCAACGCCGCGCCCCCAGTCTCCTGTTGGACTTAGTGCAAATTCTTACTCACGCCCTTACCCCTGGTCACCTAACCAGGGGCAGGTCCCCCGCACCTCGCGTCCGGGAGAAGGCCGTCCTCTTCGGCCTGACTTTCACGAACGCCGGGCCGTCCCCGACGGAGCATCCACGCGGTTGAACTTGAGGGCCACTCGGCCCAACTTGTGTCCGGGAGAAGGCCGTCCTCTTCGGCCTGACTTTCACGAACGCCGGGCCGTCCCCGACGGAGCATCCACGCGGTTGAACTTGAGGGCCACTCGGCCCAACTTGTGTCCGGGAGAAGGCCGTCCTCTTCGGCCTGACTTTCACGAACGCCGGGCCGTCCCCGACGGAGCATCCACGCGGTTGAACTTGAGGGCCACTCGG
>NW_028283890.1:32500-34602 GCF_059441095.1 Idiotropiscis lumnitzeri
AACGCTCAGAGGTCGACCCGCAGGCCGAAGGAACCGTCCACCCGAACACCCCGGCGCGAGGCCGGGGCCGGCAGGGGCCCTCCGATGGCGGGTCATGATTGCCAATCGGTCAGTGGTTGTGTGTGTTGCGGTGGGGCCGGGAGGACCGCTCCTCCTGCGTCGGACCCGGGTCATGGGAAGTGCCGTGTGGCGGTGGTGGGGCCGGGAGGACCGCTCCTCCTGCGTCGGACCCGAGTCATGGGAAGTGCCGTGTGGCGGGGCCGGGAGGACCGCTCCTCCTGCGTCGGACCCGAGTCATAGGAAGTGCCGTGTGGCGGGGCCGGGAGGACCGCTCCTCCTGCGTCGGACCCGAGTCATAGGAAGTGCCGTGTGGCGGGGCCGGGAGGACCGCTCCTCCTGCGTCGGACCCGAGTCATAGGAAGTGCCGTGTGGCGGGGCCGGGAGGACCGCTCCTCCTGCGTCGGACCCGAGTCATAGGAAGTGCCGTGTTGCGCTGGTGGGGCCGTGCCCGCCAACAGCCTTCAGTGGTCGGATACCACGTTTGCAAGCTCCCCGCTGGAATGGGGACTTAGAAGAAATGAGGGGAAAATTCCCCCGGAGCTCCGTGCCTGAGGGCGGGCTGTGAGCCGCGCCGCGTCCGCCAACAGCCTTCCATGGTCGGACACCATTGTTCGCAAGTTGCCCGCTGGAATGGGCACATAGAAGAAATTTCGAGGATAACATCCACCAGAGCGCCAGGGCGGCCGTTATTGCAGTATGCGTCCGCCTGGCAGCTCTCTTCCGCGGGAACCATTGGGCAATTTCTTTCACGGAGGTGGACATAGAAGAATTTTTGTTTCTAAAAACGTGGTTCCTAAAAATGTGCCCCAGGTGTTTTGGAAAACCCGGGTAAACCTGGGAAGTAGGCAAATGACCCTCTGACTAGGGGTAAAAACGTTTGCCTACTGCAGCGCCCCTAATGCAATTCGGCGGAACTGCAACGCCCCTGGTCGCCTAAACGCTACCCCTGGTCGCCTAAACCTCACCCCTGGTCGCCTAAACCTCACCCCTGGTCGCCTAAAAGTCACCCCTGGTCGCCTAAATTGTCAACCCCTGGTCACCTAAATTGTCAACCCCTGGTCGCCTAAAGGGGACTTAGAAGAAATGAGGGGGCAAATTCCCCCGGAGCTCCGTGCCTGAGGGCGGGCTGTGAGCCGCGCCGCGTCCGCCAACAGCCTTCAGTGGTCGGATACAATGTATGAAAGTTCCCCGCTGGAAAGGGGACTTAGAAGAAATGAGGCAAATTTCCCCGGAGCTCCGTGCCTGAGGGCGGGCTGTGAGCCGCGCCGCGCCCGCCAACAGCCTTCAGTGGTCGGATACAATGTTTGAAAGTTCCCCGCTGGAAAGGGGACTTAGAAGAAATGAGGCAAATTTCCCCGGAGCTCCGTGCCTGAGGGCGGGCTGTGAGCCGCGCCGCGCCCGCCAACAGCCTTCAGTGGTCGGATACAATGTTTGAAAGGTCCCCGCTGGAAAGGGGACTTAGAAGAAATGAGCCAAATTTCCCCGGAGCTCCGTGCCTGAGGGCGGGCTGTGAGCCGCGCCGCGTCCGCCAACAGCCTTCAGTGGTCGGATACAATGTTTCAAAGTTCCCCGCTGGAAAGGGGACTTAGAAGAAATTTGTAAAAATTCACCCGGAGCTCCGTGCCTGAGGGCCGGCTATGAGCCGCGCCGTGCCCGCCAACAGCCTTCCACGGTCGGATACAATGTTTCAAAGTTCCCCGCTGGAAAGGGGACTTAGAAGGAATTTGTCAAATTCACCCGGAGCTCCGTGCCTGAGGGCCGGCTATGAGCCGCGCCGTGCCCGCCAACAGCCTTCCACGGTCGGATACAATGTTTCAAAGTTCCCCGCTGGAAAGGGGACTTAGAAGGAATTTGTCAAATTCACCCGGAGCTCCGTGCCTGAGGGCCGGCTATGAGCCGCGCCGTGCCCGCCAACAGCCTTCCACGGTCGGATACAATGTTTGAAAGTTCCCCGCTGGAAAGGGGACTTAGAAGAAATGAGGGGGAAATTCCCCCGGAGCTCCGTGCCTGAGGGCGGGCTGTGAGCCGCGCCGCGTCCGCCA
>NW_028283891.1:7500-20000 GCF_059441095.1 Idiotropiscis lumnitzeri
GCTGTGAAAGCCGGCGGGCCCGCTGCACCGCGGCAAACCGAACCCGCGTGGGTTTTGGGTCTGATAAATGCGCGCGTCCCCGCGGAGACGGGTCGGCGCTCGTTTGCATGTATTAGCTCTAGAATTGCCACAGTTATCCAAGTAACGGTGGAGCGATCAAAGGAACCATAACTGATTTAATGAGCCATTCGCAGTTTCACTGTATCGGAACCGTGTGTACTTAGACTTGCATGGCTTAATCTTTGAGACAAGCATATGCTACTGCAGGATCAACCAGGTAGCCCTCGCGTCCGGCGGTCTGTGTTTCTTGCATTGGAACCGGAGCTGAGCGGGGAGCCGGGCGCGGGGGACCGGGCGGCGCCCGCGGGAGACGGCCTCCCGCGGGGTTACCCCCGGCGGCACCCCAGCCTCCCTCGTTTCTTTCATATTTATTTCGGACGTGGGCTACCGAAATTTCCGTTACGATTCAGCCCCCGTGCGCGGTGAGGAAGTCGGCTGGGCCTCGGTATGTACTCGGTCCGTAGAGGCCGCGTTACCGCGTGGCGGTCAGTCGCGGGAGGGAGCCGGAGCCGCCCGCACGCCCGCGACCGCAACACGCACTCGGAGGCGGCGTCTTCTGACAGACGCCGGTAGGGTTTGAGAAACATGCTTTTTCGGAAAGGACCGCTCGGCTGATGCGGGCCTGGGCTCCCGCGCCCCTCTCGTGGCGGGGCGGCGCGGGGTACCCGCGAGCGCGGCGGAACTCCCGTGTAGGACATCTCTGGGCCCGTGTGGCCAACGGGCACGCGACAGGGTCGTCTCGGTCTCGCGACGAAAGCGGTTTCGCGCTGGTTGGTGCGCTAGAGGTCGATCCGCAGGCCGAAGGAACCGTCCACCCGAACACCCCGGCGCGAGGCCGGGGCCGGCAGGGGCCCTCCGATGGCGGGTCATGCTTGCCAATCGGTCAGTGGTTGGTGTGGTGCAGTATATGTCAGGGTGTGGGTGCGAGATGGCCGGGAGGACCGCTCCTCCAGCGTCGGACCCGAGTCATAGGAAGTGCCGTTTTGTCACAACCCCAGGGGTGGGGGGGTAACGGTAGGGAAGTGCCGGCCAACGCGCAGAGGTCGACCCGCAGGCCGAAGGAAACCGTCCACCCGAACACCCCGGCGCGAGGCCGGGGCCGGCAGGGGCCCTCCGATGGCGGGTCATGATTGCCAATCGGTCAGTGGTTATGTGTGCTGCGGTGATGCGGTGCCGGCCAACGCTCAGAGGTCGACCCGCAGGCCGAAGGAACCGTCCACCCGAACACCCCGGCGCGAGGCCGGGGCCGGCAGGGGCCCTCCGATGGCGGGTCATGATTGCCAATCGGTCAGTGGTTATGTGTGTGCTGCGGTGCCGGCCAACGCTCAGAGGTCGACCCGCAGGCCGAAGGAACCGTCCACCCGAACACCCCGGCGCGAGGCCGGGGCCGGCAGGGGCCCTCCGATGGCGGGTCATGATTGCCAATCGGTCAGTGGTTGTGTGTGCTGCGGTGCCGGCCAACGCTCAGAGGTCGACCCGCAGGCCGAAGGAACCGTCCACCCGAACACCCCGGCGCGAGGCCGGGGCCGGCAGGGGCCCTCCGATGGCGGGTCATGATTGCCAATCGGTCAGTGGTTGTGTGTGTTGCGGTGGGGCCGGGAGGACCGCTCCTCCTGCGTCGGACCCGGGTCATGGGAAGTGCCGTGTGGCGGTGGTGGGGCCGGAGGACCGCTCCTCCTGCGTCGGACCCGAGTCATGGGAAGTGCCGTGTGGCGGGGCCGGGAGGACCGCTCCTCCTGCGTCGGACCCGAGTCATAGGAAGTGCCGTGTGGCGGGGCCGGGAGGACCGCTCCTCCTGCGTCGGACCCGAGTCATAGGAAGTGCCGTGTGGCGGGGCCGGGAGGACCGCTCCTCCTGCGTCGGACCCGAGTCATAGGAAGTGCCGTGTGGCGGGGCCGGGAGGACCGCTCCTCCTGCGTCGGACCCGAGTCATAGGAAGTGCCGTGTTGCGCTGGTGGGGCCGTGCCCGCCAACAGCCTTCAGTGGTCGGATACCACGTTTGCAAGCTCCCCGCTGGAATGGGGACTTAGAAGAAATGAGGGGAAAATTCCCCCGGAGCTCCGTGCCTGAGGGCGGGCTGTGAGCCGCGCCGCGTCCGCCAACAGCCTTCCATGGTCGGACACCATTGTTCGCAAGTTGCCCGCTGGAATGGGCACATAGAAGAAATTTCGAGGATAACATCCACCAGAGCGCCAGGGCGGCCGTTATTGCAGTATGCGTCCGCCTGGCAGCTCTCTTCCGCGGGAACCATTGGGCAATTTCTTTCACGGAGGTGGACATAGAAGAATTTTTGTTTCTAAAAACGTGGTTCCTAAAAATGTGCCCCAGGTGTTTTGGAAAACCCGGGTAAACCTGGGAAGTAGGCAATGACCCTCTGACTAGGGGTAAAAACGTTTGCCTACTGCAGCGCCCCTAATGCAATTCGGCGGAACTGCAACGCCCCTGGTCGCCTAAACGCTACCCCTGGTCGCCTAAACCTCACCCCTGGTCGCCTAAACCTCACCCCTGGTCGCCTAAAAGTCACCCCTGGTCGCCTAAATTGTCAACCCCTGGTCACCTAAATTGTCAACCCCTGGTCGCCTAAAGGGGACTTAGAAGAAATGAGGGGGCAAATTCCCCCGGAGCTCCGTGCCTGAGGGCGGGCTGTGAGCCGCGCCGCGTCCGCCAACAGCCTTCAGTGGTCGGATACAATGTATGAAAGTTCCCCGCTGGAAAGGGGACTTAGAAGAAATGAGGCAAATTTCCCCGGAGCTCCGTGCCTGAGGGCGGGCTGTGAGCCGCGCCGCGCCCGCCAACAGCCTTCAGTGGTCGGATACAATGTTTGAAAGTTCCCCGCTGGAAAGGGGACTTAGAAGAAATGAGGCAAATTTCCCCGGAGCTCCGTGCCTGAGGGCGGGCTGTGAGCCGCGCCGCGCCCGCCAACAGCCTTCAGTGGTCGGATACAATGTTTGAAAGGTCCCCGCTGGAAAGGGGACTTAGAAGAAATGAGCCAAATTTCCCCGGAGCTCCGTGCCTGAGGGCGGGCTGTGAGCCGCGCCGCGTCCGCCAACAGCCTTCAGTGGTCGGATACAATGTTTCAAAGTTCCCCGCTGGAAAGGGGACTTAGAAGAAATTTGTAAAAATTCACCCGGAGCTCCGTGCCTGAGGGCCGGCTATGAGCCGCGCCGTGCCCGCCAACAGCCTTCCACGGTCGGATACAATGTTTCAAAGTTCCCCGCTGGAAAGGGGACTTAGAAGGAATTTGTCAAATTCACCCGGAGCTCCGTGCCTGAGGGCCGGCTATGAGCCGCGCCGTGCCCGCCAACAGCCTTCCACGGTCGGATACAATGTTTCAAAGTTCCCCGCTGGAAAGGGGACTTAGAAGGAATTTGTCAAATTCACCCGGAGCTCCGTGCCTGAGGGCCGGCTATGAGCCGCGCCGTGCCCGCCAACAGCCTTCCACGGTCGGATACAATGTTTGAAAGTTCCCCGCTGGAAAGGGGACTTAGAAGAAATGAGGGGGAAATTCCCCCGGAGCTCCGTGCCTGAGGGCGGGCTGTGAGCCGCGCCGCGTCCGCCAACAGCCTTCCACGGTCGGATACAATGTTTCAAAGTTCCCCGCTGGAAAGGGGACTTAGAAGAAATTTGTAAAATTCACCCGGAGCTCCGTGCCCGAGGGCCGGCTATGAGCCGCGCCGCGCCCGCCAACAGCCTTCCTTTGGTCGGATACAATGTTTCAAAGTTCCCCGCTGGAAAGGGGACTTAGAAGAAATTTGTAAAATTCACCCGGAGCTCCGTGCCCGAGGGCCGGCTATGAGCCCCGCCGTGCCCGCCAACAGCCTTCCACGGTCGGATACAATGTTTCAAAGTTCCCCGCTGGAAAGGGGACTTAGAAGAAATTTGTAAAAATTCACCCGGAGCTCCGTGCCCGAGGGCCGGCTATGAGCCCCGCCGTGCCCGCCAACAGCCTTCCACGGTCGGATACAATGTTTCAAAGTTCCCCGCTGGAAAGGGGACTTAGAAGAAATTTGTAAAAATTCACCCGGAGCTCCGTGCCCGAGGGCCGGCTATGAGCCGCGCCGCGCCCGCCAACAGCCTTCCACGGTCGGATACAATGTTTCAAAGTTCCCCGCTGGAAAGGGGACTTAGAAGAAATTTGTGAAAATTCACCCGGAGCTCCGTGCCCGAGGGCCGGCTATGAGCCGCGCCGTGCCCGCCAACAGCCTTCCACGGTCGGATACAATGTTTCAAAGTTCCCCGCTGGAAAGGGGACTTAGAAGAAATTTGTAAAAATTCACCCGGAGCTCCGTGCCCGAGGGCCGGCTATGAGCCGCGCCGTGCCCGCCAACAGCCTTCCACGGTCGGATACAATGTTTCAAAGTTCCCCGCTGGAAAGGGGACTTAGAAGAAATTTGTAAAAATTCATCCGGAGCTCCGTGCCCGAGGGCCGGCTATGAGCCGCGCCGTGCCCGCCAACAGCCTTCCACGGTCGGATACAATGTTTCAAAGTTCCCCGCTGGAAAGGGGACTTAGAAGAAATTTGTGAAAATTCACCCGGAGCTCCGTGCCCGAGGGCCGGCTATGAGCCGCGCCGTGCCCGCCAACAGCCTTCCACGGTCGGATACAATGTTTCAAAGTTCCCCGCTGGAAAGGGGACTTAGAAGAAATTTGTAAAAATTCACCCGGAGCTCCGTGCCCGAGGGCCGGCTATGAGCCGCGCCGTGCCCGCCAACAGCCTTCCACGGTCGGATACAATGTTTCAAAGTTCCCCGCTGGAAAGGGGACTTAGAAGAAATTTGTGAAAATTCACCCGGAGCTCCGTGCCCGAGGGCCGGCTATGAGCCGCGCCGTGCCCGCCAACAGCCTTCCACGGTCGGATACAATGTTTCAAAGTTCCCCGCTGGAAAGGGGACTTAGAAGAAATTTGTGAAAATTCACCCGGAGCTCCGTGCCTGAGGGCCGGCTATGAGCCGCGCCGCGCCCGCCAACAGCCTTCAGTGGTCGGATACAATGTTTGAAAGTTCCCCGCTGGAAAGGGGACTTAGAAGAATTGAGTAAAATTCACCCGGAGCTCCGTGCCCGAGGGCCGGCTATGAGCCGCGCCGCGCCCGCCAACAGCCTTCCTTTGGTCGGATACAATGTTTCAAAGTTCCCCGCTGGAAAGGGGACTTAGAAGAAATTTGTGAAAATTCACCCGGAGCTCCGTGCCTGAGGGCCGGCTATGAGCCGCGCCGTGCCCGCCAACAGCCTTCCACGGTCGGATACAATGTTTCAAAGTTCCCCGCTGGAAAGGGGACTTAGAAGAAATTTGTGAAAATTCACCCGGAGCTCCGTGCCCGAGGGCCGGCTATGAGCCGCGCCGTGCCCGCCAACAGCCTTCCACGGTCGGATACAATGTTTCAAAGTTCCCCGCTGGAAAGGGGACTTAGAAGAAATTTGTAAAAATTCACCCGGAGCTCCGTGCCCGAGGGCCGGCTATGAGCCGCGCCGTGCCCGCCAACAGCCTTCCACGGTCGGATACAATGTTTCAAAGTTCCCCGCTGGAAAGGGGACTTAGAAGAAATTTGTAAAATTCACCCGGAGCTCCGTGCCCGAGGGCCGGCTATGAGCCGCGCCGTGCCCGCCAACAGCCTTCCACGGTCGGATACAATGTTTCAAAGTTCCCCGCTGGAAAGGGGACTTAGAAGAAATTTGTGAAAATTCACCCGGAGCTCCGTGCCTGAGGGCCGGCTATGAGCCGCGCCGTGCCCGCCAACAGCCTTCCACGGTCGGATACAATGTTTCAAAGTTCCCCGCTGGAAAGGGGACTTAGAAGAAATTAGGCAACTTTCCCCGGAGCTCCATGCCTGAGTGCGGGCTGTTTGCCGCGCCGTGCCCGCCAACAGCCTTCAGTGGTCGGATACAATGTTTCAAAGTTCCCCGCTGGAAAGGGGACTTAGAAGAAATTATGAATATTTTTGTTTCTAAAAACGTGATCCCTGAAAATGTGCCCCAGGTGTTTTGGAAAACCCGGGTAAACCTGGGAAGTAGGCAAATGACCCTCTGACTAGGGGGGAAGAACGTTTGCCTACTGCAGCGCCCCTAATGCAATTCGGCGGAACTGCAACGCCCCTGGTCGCCTAAACGCTACCCCTGGTCGCCTAAAAGCTACCCCTGGTCGCCTAAAAGCTACCCCTGGTCGCCTAAACGCTACCCCTGGTCGCCTAAACGCTACCCCTGGTCGCCTAAACGCTACCCCTGGTCACCTAAACGCTACCCCTGGTCGCCTAAACGCTTCCCCTGGTCACCTAAACGCTACCCCTGGTCGCCTAAACGCTACCCCTGGTCGCCTAACTGACCCCTCGTGTGTGGGGATCAACGTTTGCCTACTAGGGCGTCCTCCG
This sequence comes from Idiotropiscis lumnitzeri, assembly GCF_059441095.1. Lineage (NCBI taxonomy): Eukaryota > Metazoa > Chordata > Actinopteri > Syngnathiformes > Syngnathidae > Idiotropiscis > Idiotropiscis lumnitzeri. The sequence continues at coordinate 13,923 of NW_028283891.1, forward strand.
GCGGCCTCTCGGCAGTACTGCAGGCCCATTTTAGCCGAGCCCATTGAAATGAATGGGGGAATTTTATACGTTTTTGCCTTTTTTTTCCCCCCCTCGTTCTTTTTGTATTTATTCATTTATTTCAACTTTTACCGACTCAACCGCCCTCCGGCGTGCCCTCGGCGGTCCCGCAAGCCCAATTCGGCCGAGCCCATTGAAATGAATGGGGGAATTTTATACGTTTTTGCCTTTTTTCCCCCCCCCTCGTTCTTTTTGTATTTATTCATTTATTTCAACTTTTACCGACTCAACCGCCCTCCGGCGTGCCCTCGGCGGTCCCGCAAGCCCAATTCGGCCGAGCCCATTGAAATGAATGGGGGAATTTTATACGTTTTTGCCTTTTTTTTCCCCCCCTCGTTCTTTTTGTATTTATTCATTTATTTCAACTTTTACCGACTCAACCGCCCTCCGGCGTGCCCTCGGCGGTCCCGCAAGCCCAATTCGGCCGAGCCCATTGAAATGAATGGGGGAATTTTATACGTTTTTGCCTTTTTTTCCCCCCTCGTTCTTTTTGTATTTATTCATTTATTTCAACTTTTACCGACTCAACCGCCCTCCGGCGTGCCCTCGGCGGTCCCGCAAGCCCAATTCGGCCGAGCCCATTGAAATGAATGGGGGGATTTTATACGTTTTTGCCTTTTTTCCCCCCCTCGTTCTTTTTGTATTTATTCATTTATTTCAACTTTTACCGACTCAACCGCCCTCCGGCGTGCCCCCGGCGGTCCCGCAAGCCCAATTCGGCCGAACCCATTGAAATGAATGGGGGAATTTTATACGTTTTTGCCTTTTTTTTCCCCCCCTCGTTCTTTTTGTATTTATTCATTTATTTCAACTTTTACCGACTCAACCGCCCTCCGGCGTGCCCCCGGCGGTCCCGCAAGCCCAATTCGGCCGAACCCATTGAAATGAATGGGGGAATTTTATACGTTTTTGCCTTTTTTTTCCCCCCCTCGTTCTTTTTGTATTTATTCATTTATTTCAACTTTTACCGACTCAACCGCCCTCCGGCGTGCCCTCGGCGGTCCCGCAAGCCCAATTCGGCCGAGCCCATTGAAATGAATGGGGGGATTTTATACGTTTTTGCCTTTTTTCCCCCCCTCGTTCTTTTTGTATTTATTCATTTATTTCAACTTTTACCGACTCAACCGCCCTCCGGCGTGCCCTCGGCGGTCCCGCAAGCCCAATTCGGCCGAGCCCATTGAAATGAATGGGGGAATTTTATACGTTTTTGCCTTTTTTCCCCCCCCCCTCGTTCTTTTTGTATTTATTCATTTATTTCAACTTTTACCGACTCAACCGCCCTCCGGCGTGCCCTCGGCGGTCCCGCAAGCCCAATTCGGCCGAGCCCATTGAAATGAATGGGGGGATTTTATACGTTTTTGCCTTTTTTCCCCCCCTCGTTCTTTTTGTATTTATTCATTTATTTCAACTTTTACCGACTCAACCGCCCTCCGGCGTGCCCCCGGCGGTCCCGCAAGCCCAATTCGGCCGAACCCATTGAAATGAATGGGGGAATTTTATACGTTTTTGCCTTTTTTTTCCCCCCCTCGTTCTTTTTGTATTTATTCATTTATTTCAACTTTTACCGACTCAACCGCCCTCCGGCGTGCCCTCGGCGGTCCCGCAAGCCCAATTCGGCCGAGCCCATTGAAATGAATGGGGGGATTTTATACGTTTTTGCCTTTTTTCCCCCCCTCGTTCTTTTTGTATTTATTCATTTATTTCAACTTTTACCGACTCAACCGCCCTCCGGCGTGCCCTCGGCGGTCCCGCAAGCCCAATTCGGCCGAGCCCATTGAAATGAATGGGGGAATTTTATACGTTTTTGCCTTTTTTCCCCCCCCCCTCGTTCTTTTTGTATTTATTCATTTATTTCAACTTTTACCGACTCAACCGCCCTCCGGCGTGCCCTCGGCGGTCCCGCAAGCCCAATTCGGCCGAGCCCATTGAAATGAATGGGGGGATTTTATACGTTTTTGCCTTTTTTCCCCCCCTCGTTCTTTTTGTATTTATTCATTTATTTCAACTTTTACCGACTCAACCGCCCTCCGGCGTGCCCCCGGCGGTCCCGCAAGCCCAATTCGGCCGAACCCATTGAAATGAATGGGGGAATTTTATACGTTTTTGCCTTTTTTTTCCCCCCCTCGTTCTTTTTGTATTTATTCATTTATTTCAACTTTTACCGACTCAACCGCCCTCCGGCGTGCCCTCGGCGGTCCCGCAAGCCCAATTCGGCCGAGCCCATTGAAATGAATGGGGGGATTTTATACGTTTTTGCCTTTTTTCCCCCCCTCGTTCTTTTTGTATTTATTCATTTATTTCAACTTTTACCGACTCAACCGCCCTCCGGCGTGCCCTCGGCGGTCCCGCAAGCCCAATTCGGCCGAGCCCATTGAAATGAATGGGGGAATTTTATACGTTTTTGCCTTTTTTCCCCCCCCCCTCGTTCTTTTTGTATTTATTCATTTATTTCAACTTTTACCGACTCAACCGCCCTCCGGCGTGCCCTCGGCGGTCCCGCAAGCCCAATTCGGCCGAGCCCATTGAAATGAATGGGGGGATTTTATACGTTTTTGCCTTTTTTCCCCCCCTCGTTCTTTTTGTATTTATTCATTTATTTCAACTTTTACCGACTCAACCGCCCTCCGGCGTGCCCCCGGCGGTCCCGCAAGCCCAATTCGGCCGAACCCATTGAAATGAATGGGGGAATTTTATACGTTTTTGCCTTTTTTTTCCCCCCCTCGTTCTTTTTGTATTTATTCATTTATTTCAACTTTTACCGACTCAACCGCCCTCCGGCGTGCCCTCGGCGGTCCCGCAAGCCCAATTCGGCCGAGCCCATTGAAATGAATGGGGGGATTTTATACGTTTTTGCCTTTTTTCCCCCCCTCGTTCTTTTTGTATTTATTCATTTATTTCAACTTTTACCGACTCAACCGCCCTCCGGCGTGCCCTCGGCGGTCCCGCAAGCCCAATTCGGCCGAGCCCATTGAAATGAATGGGGGAATTTTATACGTTTTTGCCTTTTTTCCCCCCCCCCTCGTTCTTTTTGTATTTATTCATTTATTTCAACTTTTACCGACTCAACCGCCCTCCGGCGTGCCCTCGGCGGTCCCGCAAGCCCAATTCGGCCGAGCCCATTGAAATGAATGGGGGAATTTTATACGTTTTTGCCTTTTTTTCCCCCCCCTCGTCCTTTTTGTATTTATTCATTTATTTCAACTTTTACCGACTCAACCGCCCTCCGGCGTGCCCTCGGCGGTCCCGCAAGCCCAATTCGGCCGAGCCCATTGAAATGAATGGGGGAATTTTATACGTTTTTGCCTTTTTTTTTCCCCCCTCGTCCTTTTTGTATTTATTTACTTATTTCAACCTTTACCGACTTAGGGGCCGCTTTGCACCGCCTGTGCCCGGGGAAGGTGCTCCTATTCGGGCCAAGTGTGACACACGCCCGCCCTCCTCCTCCGGAGCTTCCATTAGGGTAGACTTAGGGGCCGCTTGGCACCGCCTGTGCCCGGGGAAGGTGCTCATATTCGGCTTCACTGTCAGGCAGCATGCACTCCTCCTCCGGAGCTTCCATTTGGGCAAACTTAGGGGCCGCTTGGCACCGCCCGTGCCCGGGGAAGGTGCTCCTATTCGGGCCAAGTGTGACACACGCCCGCACTCCTCCTCCGGAGCTTCCATTTGGGCAAACTTAGGGGCCGCTTGGCACCGCCTGTGCCCGGGGAAGGTGCTCATATTCGGCTTCACTGTCACACAGCATGCACTCCTCCTCCGGAGCTTCCATAAGGGCAAACTTAGGGGCCGCTTGGCACCGCCTGTGCCCGGGGAAGGTGCTCATATTCGGCTTCACTGTCACACAGCGTGCACTCCTCCTCCGGAGCTTCCATTTGGGCAAACTTAGGGGCCGCTTGGCACCGTCTGTGCCCGGGGAAGGTGCTCATATTCGGGCCAAGTGTGACACACGCCCGCACTCCTCCTCCGGAGCTTCCATGAGGGTAGACTTAGGGGCCGCTTGGCACCGCCTGTGCCCGGGGAAGGTGCTCATAGTCGGCTTCACTGTCAGGCAGCATGCACTCCTCCTCCGGAGCTTCCATTTGGGCAAACTTAGGGGCCGCTTGGCACCGTCTGTGCCCGGGGAAGGTGCTCATATTCGGGCCAAGTGTGACACACGCCCGCACTCCTCCTCCGGAGCTTCCATTTGGGCAAACTTAGGGGCCGCTTGGCACCGCCTGTGCCCGGGGAAGGTGCTCATATTCGGGCCAAGTGTGACACACGCCCGCACTCCTCCTCCGGAGCTTCCATTTGGGCAAACTTAGGGGCCGCTTGGCACCGCCTGTGCCCGGGGAAGGTGCTCATATTCGGGCCAAGTGTGACACACGCCCGCACTCCTCCTCCGGAGCTTCCATAAGGGTAGACTTAGGGGCCGCTTGGCACCGTCTGTGCCCGGGGAAGGTGCTCCTATTCGGCTTCACTGTCACACAGCATGCACTCCTCCTCCGGAGCTTCCATAAGGGCAAACTTAGGGGCCGCTTGGCACCGTCTGTGCCCGGGGAAGGTGCTCCTATTCGGCTTCACTGTCAGGCAGCATGCACTCCTCCTCCGGAGCTTCCATAAGGGTAGACTTAGGGGCCGCTTGGCACGGCCTGTGCCCGGGGAAGGTCCTCATATTCGGGCCAAGTGTGACACACGCCCGCCCTCCTCCTCCGGAGTTTCCATGAGGGTAAACTTAGGGGCCGCTTGGCACCGCCTGTGCCCGGGGAAGGTGCTCCTATTCGGGCCAAGTGTGACACACGCCCGCACTCCTCCTCCGGAGCTTCCATTTGGGCAAACTTAGGGGCCGCTTGGCACCGCCTGTGCCCGGGGAAGGTGCTCCTCTCCGGGCTAAGTGTGACACACGCCCGCACTCCTCCTCCGGAGCTTCCATAAGGGCAAACTTAGGGGCCGCTTGGCACCGCCTGTGCCCGGGGAAGGTGCTCCTCTCCGGGCTAAGTGTGACACACGCCCGCCCTCCTCCTCCGGAGCTTCCATGAGGGTAGACTTAGGGGCCGCTTGGCACCTCCCGTGCCCGGGGAAGGTGCTCCTATTCGGGCTAAGTGTGACAGACGCCGGCCTATTACCCCCGGAGCGATGGAGCTGGGGGCGCTCGCTCCCCGCCCGTGCCCGGGGAAGGTGCTCCTCTCCGGGCTAAGTGTGGCAGACGCCGGCCTATTACCCCCGGAGCGATGGAGCTGGGGGGCGCTCGCTCCCCGCCCGTGCCCGGGGAAGGTGCTCCTCTCCGGCCTAAGTGTGGCAGACGCCGGCCTATTACCCCCGGAGCGATGGAGCTGGGGGGCGCTCGCTCCCGGCCCGTGCCCGGGGAAGGTGCTCCTCTCCGGGCTAAGTGTGGCAGACGCCGGCCTATTACCCCCGGAGCGATGGAGCTGGGGGTGGGCGCTCGCTCCCTGCCTGTGCCCGGGGAAGGTGCTCCTCTCCAGCCCCAGGTCGCCTAACCCCCTTACCCCTGGTCACCTAAACCCCTTACCCCTGGTCGCCTAAACGTCTCACCCCTGGTCGCCTAAACCCCTTACCCCTGGTCACCTAAACCCCTTACCCCTGGTCGCCTAAGTGGCCCACCCCTGGTCACCTAAACGTCCAACCCCTGGTCGCACTTAGTGCAATTCGGCCCACCTCGCGTCCGGGAGGAGGCCATCCTCTTCGGCCTGACTTTCACGGACGCCGGCCTGTCTCCTCCGGAGCCTCCACGCGGTTGAACTTAGGGGCCACTCGGCCCACCTCGCGTCCGGGGGAAGGCCGTCCTCTTCGGCCTGACTTTCACGGACGCCGGCCTGTCTCCTCCGGAGCCTCCACGCGGTTGAACTTAGGGGCCACTCGGCCCACCTCGCGTCCGGGGGGAGGCCATCCTCTTCGGCCTGACTTTCACGGATGCCGGCCTGTCTCCTCCGGAGCCTCCACGCGGTTGAACTTAGGGGCCACTCGGCCCACCTCGCGTCCGGGGGAAGGCCGTCCTCTTCGGCCTGACTTTCACCAACGCCGGCC
>NW_028283891.1:30000-34486 GCF_059441095.1 Idiotropiscis lumnitzeri
CCACCCGAACACCCCGGCGCGAGGCCGGGGCCGGCAGGGGCCCTCCGATGGCGGGTCATGATTGCCAATCGGTCAGTGGTTATGTGTGCTGCGGTGATGCGGTGCCGGCCAACGCTCAGAGGTCGACCCGCAGGCCGAAGGAACCGTCCACCCGAACACCCCGGCGCGAGGCCGGGGCCGGCAGGGGCCCTCCGATGGCGGGTCATGATTGCCAATCGGTCAGTGGTTATGTGTGTGCTGCGGTGCCGGCCAACGCTCAGAGGTCGACCCGCAGGCCGAAGGAACCGTCCACCCGAACACCCCGGCGCGAGGCCGGGGCCGGCAGGGGCCCTCCGATGGCGGGTCATGATTGCCAATCGGTCAGTGGTTGTGTGTGCTGCGGTGCCGGCCAACGCTCAGAGGTCGACCCGCAGGCCGAAGGAACCGTCCACCCGAACACCCCGGCGCGAGGCCGGGGCCGGCAGGGGCCCTCCGATGGCGGGTCATGATTGCCAATCGGTCAGTGGTTGTGTGTGTTGCGGTGGGGCCGGGAGGACCGCTCCTCCTGCGTCGGACCCGGGTCATGGGAAGTGCCGTGTGGCGGTGGTGGGGCCGGGAGGACCGCTCCTCCTGCGTCGGACCCGAGTCATGGGAAGTGCCGTGTGGCGGGGCCGGGAGGACCGCTCCTCCTGCGTCGGACCCGAGTCATAGGAAGTGCCGTGTGGCGGGGCCGGGAGGACCGCTCCTCCTGCGTCGGACCCGAGTCATAGGAAGTGCCGTGTGGCGGGGCCGGGAGGACCGCTCCTCCTGCGTCGGACCCGAGTCATAGGAAGTGCCGTGTGGCGGGGCCGGGAGGACCGCTCCTCCTGCGTCGGACCCGAGTCATAGGAAGTGCCGTGTTGCGCTGGTGGGGCCGTGCCCGCCAACAGCCTTCAGTGGTCGGATACCACGTTTGCAAGCTCCCCGCTGGAATGGGGACTTAGAAGAAATGAGGGGAAAATTCCCCCGGAGCTCCGTGCCTGAGGGCGGGCTGTGAGCCGCGCCGCGTCCGCCAACAGCCTTCCATGGTCGGACACCATTGTTCGCAAGTTGCCCGCTGGAATGGGCACATAGAAGAAATTTCGAGGATAACATCCACCAGAGCGCCAGGGCGGCCGTTATTGCAGTATGCGTCCGCCTGGCAGCTCTCTTCCGCGGGAACCATTGGGCAATTTCTTTCACGGAGGTGGACATAGAAGAATTTTTGTTTCTAAAAACGTGGTTCCTAAAAATGTGCCCCAGGTGTTTTGGAAAACCCGGGTAAACCTGGGAAGTAGGCAAATGACCCTCTGACTAGGGGTAAAAACGTTTGCCTACTGCAGCGCCCCTAATGCAATTCGGCGGAACTGCAACGCCCCTGGTCGCCTAAACGCTACCCCTGGTCGCCTAAACCTCACCCCTGGTCGCCTAAACCTCACCCCTGGTCGCCTAAAAGTCACCCCTGGTCGCCTAAATTGTCAACCCCTGGTCACCTAAATTGTCAACCCCTGGTCGCCTAAAGGGGACTTAGAAGAAATGAGGGGGCAAATTCCCCCGGAGCTCCGTGCCTGAGGGCGGGCTGTGAGCCGCGCCGCGTCCGCCAACAGCCTTCAGTGGTCGGATACAATGTATGAAAGTTCCCCGCTGGAAAGGGGACTTAGAAGAAATGAGGCAAATTTCCCCGGAGCTCCGTGCCTGAGGGCGGGCTGTGAGCCGCGCCGCGCCCGCCAACAGCCTTCAGTGGTCGGATACAATGTTTGAAAGTTCCCCGCTGGAAAGGGGACTTAGAAGAAATGAGGCAAATTTCCCCGGAGCTCCGTGCCTGAGGGCGGGCTGTGAGCCGCGCCGCGCCCGCCAACAGCCTTCAGTGGTCGGATACAATGTTTGAAAGGTCCCCGCTGGAAAGGGGACTTAGAAGAAATGAGCCAAATTTCCCCGGAGCTCCGTGCCTGAGGGCGGGCTGTGAGCCGCGCCGCGTCCGCCAACAGCCTTCAGTGGTCGGATACAATGTTTCAAAGTTCCCCGCTGGAAAGGGGACTTAGAAGAAATTTGTAAAAATTCACCCGGAGCTCCGTGCCTGAGGGCCGGCTATGAGCCGCGCCGTGCCCGCCAACAGCCTTCCACGGTCGGATACAATGTTTCAAAGTTCCCCGCTGGAAAGGGGACTTAGAAGGAATTTGTCAAATTCACCCGGAGCTCCGTGCCTGAGGGCCGGCTATGAGCCGCGCCGTGCCCGCCAACAGCCTTCCACGGTCGGATACAATGTTTCAAAGTTCCCCGCTGGAAAGGGGACTTAGAAGGAATTTGTCAAATTCACCCGGAGCTCCGTGCCTGAGGGCCGGCTATGAGCCGCGCCGTGCCCGCCAACAGCCTTCCACGGTCGGATACAATGTTTGAAAGTTCCCCGCTGGAAAGGGGACTTAGAAGAAATGAGGGGGAAATTCCCCCGGAGCTCCGTGCCTGAGGGCGGGCTGTGAGCCGCGCCGCGTCCGCCAACAGCCTTCCACGGTCGGATACAATGTTTCAAAGTTCCCCGCTGGAAAGGGGACTTAGAAGAAATTTGTAAAATTCACCCGGAGCTCCGTGCCCGAGGGCCGGCTATGAGCCGCGCCGCGCCCGCCAACAGCCTTCCTTTGGTCGGATACAATGTTTCAAAGTTCCCCGCTGGAAAGGGGACTTAGAAGAAATTTGTAAAATTCACCCGGAGCTCCGTGCCCGAGGGCCGGCTATGAGCCCCGCCGTGCCCGCCAACAGCCTTCCACGGTCGGATACAATGTTTCAAAGTTCCCCGCTGGAAAGGGGACTTAGAAGAAATTTGTAAAAATTCACCCGGAGCTCCGTGCCCGAGGGCCGGCTATGAGCCCCGCCGTGCCCGCCAACAGCCTTCCACGGTCGGATACAATGTTTCAAAGTTCCCCGCTGGAAAGGGGACTTAGAAGAAATTTGTAAAAATTCACCCGGAGCTCCGTGCCCGAGGGCCGGCTATGAGCCGCGCCGCGCCCGCCAACAGCCTTCCACGGTCGGATACAATGTTTCAAAGTTCCCCGCTGGAAAGGGGACTTAGAAGAAATTTGTGAAAATTCACCCGGAGCTCCGTGCCCGAGGGCCGGCTATGAGCCGCGCCGTGCCCGCCAACAGCCTTCCACGGTCGGATACAATGTTTCAAAGTTCCCCGCTGGAAAGGGGACTTAGAAGAAATTTGTAAAAATTCATCCGGAGCTCCGTGCCCGAGGGCCGGCTATGAGCCGCGCCGTGCCCGCCAACAGCCTTCCACGGTCGGATACAATGTTTCAAAGTTCCCCGCTGGAAAGGGGACTTAGAAGAAATTTGTGAAAATTCACCCGGAGCTCCGTGCCCGAGGGCCGGCTATGAGCCGCGCCGTGCCCGCCAACAGCCTTCCACGGTCGGATACAATGTTTCAAAGTTCCCCGCTGGAAAGGGGACTTAGAAGAAATTTGTAAAAATTCACCCGGAGCTCCGTGCCCGAGGGCCGGCTATGAGCCGCGCCGTGCCCGCCAACAGCCTTCCACGGTCGGATACAATGTTTCAAAGTTCCCCGCTGGAAAGGGGACTTAGAAGAAATTTGTGAAAATTCACCCGGAGCTCCGTGCCCGAGGGCCGGCTATGAGCCGCGCCGTGCCCGCCAACAGCCTTCCACGGTCGGATACAATGTTTCAAAGTTCCCCGCTGGAAAGGGGACTTAGAAGAAATTTGTGAAAATTCACCCGGAGCTCCGTGCCTGAGGGCCGGCTATGAGCCGCGCCGCGCCCGCCAACAGCCTTCAGTGGTCGGATACAATGTTTGAAAGTTCCCCGCTGGAAAGGGGACTTAGAAGAATTGAGTAAAATTCACCCGGAGCTCCGTGCCCGAGGGCCGGCTATGAGCCGCGCCGCGCCCGCCAACAGCCTTCCTTTGGTCGGATACAATGTTTCAAAGTTCCCCGCTGGAAAGGGGACTTAGAAGAAATTTGTGAAAATTCACCCGGAGCTCCGTGCCTGAGGGCCGGCTATGAGCCGCGCCGTGCCCGCCAACAGCCTTCCACGGTCGGATACAATGTTTCAAAGTTCCCCGCTGGAAAGGGGACTTAGAAGAAATTTGTGAAAATTCACCCGGAGCTCCGTGCCCGAGGGCCGGCTATGAGCCGCGCCGTGCCCGCCAACAGCCTTCCACGGTCGGATACAATGTTTCAAAGTTCCCCGCTGGAAAGGGGACTTAGAAGAAATTTGTAAAAATTCACCCGGAGCTCCGTGCCCGAGGGCCGGCTATGAGCCGCGCCGTGCCCGCCAACAGCCTTCCACGGTCGGATACAATGTTTCAAAGTTCCCCGCTGGAAAGGGGACTTAGAAGAAATTTGTAAAATTCACCCGGAGCTCCGTGCCCGAGGGCCGGCTATGAGCCGCGCCGTGCCCGCCAACAGCCTTCCACGGTCGGATACAATGTTTCAAAGTTCCCCGCTGGAAAGGGGACTTAGAAGAAATTTGTGAAAATT
>NW_028283892.1:0-34473 GCF_059441095.1 Idiotropiscis lumnitzeri
ACACTCGTGTGGATAAGAAGTTTGGAAATTGAAAGGATAAAGGAATAAATGTTATTTAGATCAGTTAAACTTCAACAACTACCAAACTAAACACAAAACTTGCAATGTTCATGATTCCAATTTTAAGACAACAGCTTATAATATTTACAAATTATAAGAGTGTAATTTTCAAATATTCGAGCTTTTAAAATTCTGAGATGGCACCTCAGGCCCATCACTTTTATTGAAATTGTAAACCATTCTCGCATTAAGGACCATACATCTACAACACAGTGTATGTTTTTTTGGTTTTTTTCCCAGCTTCTCATACTTTCATTCTCTTTAGCACCATGGTGTCTTCTACTGCTGCAGAACAAAAAAGGAATTGGTTCTCATTAAACCAACCCAAACCCAAACTGAAATGTGTGTCTTAATATTCATGCAATCTGTGTGTGCTTTTGCGTGTACTCTTGCAGACGCAAGAGAGGGTGCTTGCATTGAAACGACATTGCAAAGCAGTTGGAGACAAGTTCACTGGGAGGTCAAAGTCACACACACACACACACGCACCCACCCCCCCCCACACACACGCACCCACACGCCCCCCCACACACACACACGCACACAGATAGATTGATTGAGAGGGATGGATGGCACTCTGTCTTTTTGGGTATCGAAAAAAAATGGGATTTGAGGTTGGCCATGGTTAGGGAAGAACATTTATGCATGCATCCATGCACAAATAGGAGCATTTCCACAGCAAAGTTAATGAATTTAAACCCTTTCCAGTCATGCATTGAAATACTTATTAATTTCAACTCCAGAAAAGTGCGTTATAAAACCTTTTAAATCCTTATTTATTTTTTAATGATCCATTAATCAGTTGATTATTTATTAATTAATTAAATAAAAGTGTTTTAATTTATCCATTCTTTTATTTAAAAAAACTGTAAATTATTTCAAAACAAGATGCTGTGTGAACATACCACAATGATTAATTAATATATGTGGCGATTAATTAATTTATGTCTTCTAATTGTTTTTTAAACTGTCAAAAAGCTTGGACCCCCGCTAAAAAAAACGCGCTCAAAAAGTATCTGGCAAATTGACCTTTTTAAAAACAGTAACACTAAACCAATTATTACCATCCTCGTAGAAAATGCAAATTCTATCCATCCGTCTAATTTCTTTCACTTATGCAGGGTCGGACCATTCGCCTGGTTGATGCAAATGTATTAGGTCTACATTGATCAATGGATCGATAATAGATTGAAGGACATGTTGAAAAGGCATCCGACTGGGATTAGAGAAGGCATATACTTTAAGAAAAGTCTCTCTACCACCCCAAATATACCAAATATTTTGGATTATGTTTAACACATGGCAACTTGTAGTAAAGGCTCACTTTACATACCTTCTAATATGGATATGCAATAATTCCACCTGGGATTTTAGCTTCAGCTGGCGGTGCAGATTCGATCACCAAATTGGGTGCTCGCCGCAAGATTAAAACAGTGGTTACATAGTTCCACCGCCGATAGTGAATGAAAAGTCATTGTTTCGGGTTTATGTTTCTATGTGCTTCAAGGGTGACTTGCTTCCCCTTCCTGAGATGCTGGATGATGGCGCAGAATTTTTTTGAAGCATCATTTTCCACTGCCTCACTGTGTGCCTCCCATGCTGCGGCGCATTCACCATCTGCAATTCTAGACCGCAAGACAGACAAAACCCACTCAAGAAGCCTGGTTGCAGAGCCCCAGCTTCGTGTGGAGGTGAGGTTGGAGGCAAACCTCTCTGCCCAGCACACCTGCTTGGGTTCCTTCTCTGCCAGAGAGGTGAAATTAAAGTGAGCATGCAGTTGTGCCCCCATTGGAGGACAATTGATCAACTGGGTAAATTTTCTCGACCTCTCTGACAACTGATTCATTTTCGCAGGTTGAAGTGCCCGTAACACAAGTCGTAGGAAGGATTGGTTCAGGGTCTTCCATACTTGAGAGGAAGGAGTGCATTCAGTGGCACTGGTAAAAAGACAAACCGACGAAGCATAGCAAAGCACAATATAACAATCCTACAAAACACTCAGCACAGCAGATTTAGCACTCTTGATGTGGTAATCACCTCGCACCTTCTGGCAGATGAGGAAAGGTCTTGCTGATTGCTGATCAGCTGCCAGTGCGTACCTTAAAGAAGTTGACCCTACCCAGCCAGAACAAGAAAACAAAGACAAGCACACAATTACCAAAATAAAAGGAAAGCTCAAAGAAGGGACTCTGTTAAAAAGTCAATGCATAGCCACTGCCGCAAGTTACATGATGTAGAAATGTTTAGAAAGAAATTCAAACCTCCTATTATTGGAGTCCTATATATAAGAATAGACTTTATCATTGCATTGAGATTCATGACACGAATAAAATCAGCGCTAGTTGATTACCTTTATTTCAGTACACTATTAATTTCAAGCATAAATAATTAAAGGGATCGTCCAGGCAGGATGGTCCATTTTTTTAAAACCAGGCTCATTTTAAGTATCCTTTTTTCATGAAAATTATATTAGCTTGTAATTTCTGTTTTATCAATTTGTTTTGGGGAAAACAATCCAAAACTAACTAGTTTAAAAACATCACCTGGAAATGAGCATCATGGCTGCCTGTCGTTCTTGCCACCTGTGACAAAACTTTAGGGTAACTAAATGTCCAAAATATACCCAGTTAAGGTTCATGTGCACATTCGTACACTTGTCCGCTTCAGCCTGTGTAAGAGGAGAAGAAATCAGCGCGGTATTTTTGATTTTGTGGCGGTGATCACATGAGTTCACGTTTCATGTCAATAAATCACAATTATTGTGCAGAACACTTGAAGTGTAAAAGAGTAGTAATGTGCATTTAAATTTTGGATGGCAATTGGGCCCCATTGTATACAACGGAACTGACAAAGCAAGCAATATTACAGCGCTTGCTTCCCTGCACTGACGTAGAAAGCTGATCGAGAGAAAAAATAACATGCTGAGCTCCTAAAGGGGGCGTGCCAATTTGTTGTAAATCTCATCACAAAAAAAGCCCTTAAATCACCACAGAGTCATTTAGAGGGTTGCATTTTAGTACTGATGGCATTTTTACAAGCAAACCCATTATATGAGTGTCAATGTTAAGGTCAATCATGTATCCCTTTAATACAATCTGTATAAATATGGTCCCACATTGTCCACACATCAATAACCATTTTGTTCTCATTTCCTTTATAATAAAACTCAAATATTTCAAATCAACTCACCTCTGAAATGCGCAACAGAGTCTCATTTAAGGGACTCGTAAACTAATTCCATGGTTGGACTTCCTGAATGGAGCATTCCGTATGTCACACACAGCGTCTTGTGGCGAGTGAGTGTGAGGGTGTGCCAATCAAAGTTATTTACGACCATGAAATAATTAAAACTAAAATTGAAAAAATTATTTCGTTGACTAAGATAAAAACGAAAATACTTAAAAATGAAAACCAACTGAATGGCTGGAAAGCGGGGAAAGTGGCTTCTTAATGCGCTGACACGAGAAATGATGTTGATCAAAGTATTTATTGTGACCGTCAGGCAACAATCAAAGAATCACTATAGGGAATATTCTCTTATCAATTTCGTATAATATTAGGAGTATCTATAATTACAGCCGTCGGAATTGACGGAAACGAAAAACGCTGGTGGACACAGTCACACCAGGAAAGCAATAACGAAATAACAGAAAGCGCTTGCAAAGCAAAGAAACCGAAAACGAACAATGGCTTACCACAAAAGGGATAAGATAAATCCAAAAGCGAGAACAAGAACAAAAAGCGAGCCGAAAAATAGCTGGAAATAAAGAACAACACAAAACACGCAAAGACTATACACGGAGTAAATCGAGGCAAGAACTAGAGCAAGGTACATGAGCATGAGCAACGTGGGATAATAATCCGACGCGGATATGTCCGCGACGGTGGCTTAAATAGTCAGTAATCAGAGTCTTCATTTGTCGCAGCTGCGTGGCTCGTGAGCGCATCTCGCTCGCGGCCGGGTCACACACGACAGGAACGAGCGCCGTCGGAACACGCCCACTCAGCTGCAACCACAACAGACGGATCGTGACGGTACCCCCCCCTCAACGGACGCCCCTTGGCGGACCACCTGGTTTAGACGGGTTGGCGTTGTGGTAGTCGCGGAGCAGAGATGGACACATGATCCAGAAGCGGGGAATCCACTGACGCTCCTCCGGACCATAGCCTTCCCAGTCGACCAGGTACTGGACTCCCCTTCCCCTGCGCCTAAAGTCCAAGATCTCCCGCACCGTGTACACCGAGTCGCCGTCGGTGATCCTCGGAGGTGGCGGCGGGGCGGTAGGCGGAACCAGAGGGCAGGTAGGAGCCGGTTTGATGAGCGAGACGTGGAACACGGGGTGGATCTTCATGGTGGGGGGCAGCTTCAGTCGGACGGAGATGGGGTTGATGATTGCCTCGATCCCAAATGGTCCCACGAAACGCGGGCCTAGCTTGCGGGACGACCCCGCCAGGTTGAGGTCGCGGGTGGACAGCCATACCTGGTCCCCGACCTTGTATGCAGGAGCCGGACGCCGGCGACGGTCCGCGATGCGTAGGTTGCGCAGCGCCGTACGGGACAGAGCAGCCCGGGCCTCCTTCCAGACCTGGTGGGCCTGCTTGAGATGGCGCTGAACCGAGGGAACCTCTTCCGCGCCGGCCTGGGTCGGAAACAGCGGCGGTTGGTATCCGTAGGCGGTCATAAACGGGGACCGACCCGTAGCCGACGAGACCAGGGTGTTGTGGGCGTACTCGACCCAGGGTAAGTGGTCGACCCAAGACGAGGGCTGGTCGAGACAAACACACCGGAGCGCCGCTTCGAGATCCTGATTTGCCCGTTCTGACTGGCCATTCGATTGCGGGTGGTATCCAGAGGATAGGCTCGGTGTGGCCCCCAGGGACTGGCAGAAACGCTTCCAGACGCGGGAAATGAACTGTGGCCCACGATCGGACACCAGGTCATCCGGGATGCCGTGCAGTCTGACTACGTGCTGGACCAGGAGGTGGGCCGTCTCCAGGGCTGTGGGAAGCTTGGGCAAGGCGACGAAGTGAGCGGCCTTGGAGAACCGGTCCACTATGGTGAGGACAACGGTGTGTCCCCGGGAGACGGGCAGCCCAGTAACAAAGTCCAGCGCGATGTTGGACCATGGACGCGCCGGAACGGGTAGCGGCTGGAGAAGTCCCGCTGGGGGCTGGTGAGACGACTTGCTGGCGGCGCATGCGGGGCAAGCCTGAATGCACTCCGTGACGTCGGTCTTGAGAGAGGGCCACCAGAATCGTTGACCAATGAGGCCCAGGGTGCGGCCGATGCCCGGATGGCAGGTCAACTTGGAGGCATGTCCCCAACTGATCACCTCTGCTCGGTGCTGCGCCGGCACGAACAACCGCCCCGGGGGACATCCCGCTGGAGCACCGTTCTCGTCTTGCGCCTCCCGAATACGCTGCTCCATCTCCCACTGCAGGCCCCCCCACCAACCGATGACTGGGCACCACACTCGGAGGTCCTTCCTCTTCCTCCCACGAGTCGTGGATGCGCGATAGGGCGTCGGGTTTGGTTTTGCGAGAACCAGGGCGATACGTCAGGGTGTAGTTGAAACGACTGAGGAGGAGGGACCAGCGCGCCAACCGGGGGTTGAGCCTCTTCATGAATCGGATGTAGGACAAGTTTTTATGATCTGTGTAGATGATGAAGGGTTCCGTGGTTCCCTCCAGCCAGTGCCGCCACTCCTGAAGAGCCAGGACCACGGCCAAGAGTTCCCGGTTTCCCATGTCGTAGTTTGCTTCGGCGGGCGTGAGTCGACGGGAGAAGAAGGCGCAGGGGTGGAGTCGGTGGTCGACCGGAGACCGCTGGGAAAGGACGGCCCCCACTCCCGAATCAGAGGCGTCCACCTCTACGACGAAAGGAAGATCAGTATTAGGATGATGCAGTACGGGCGGGTTCGTGAAGGCCTCTTTCAGGCTCGTGAACGCGGCATCGGCCTTACTGTCCCAGGAGAAACGGGTTTTCGTGGAAGTGAGACGAGTGAGAGGCAATGCCTGGCGACTATAATCTTTGATAAACCTCCGGTAGAAATTTGCGAAACCTAGAAACCGCTGTAGCTGTTTTCGCGTAGTCGGCACCGGCCAGTCCACTACCGCGCGTGTCTTGGCCGGGTCGGCCTTGAGTTGCCCGTTTTCTACGATGAACCCGAGGAATGGTACTGAAGTTTTATGGAACTCGCACTTCTCTGCCTTTACAGATAGTTTATTCTCGAGGAGTCGTTGTAGGATGGCGCGAACGTGTTGCTGATGCTCTTTGACTGTGCGGGAGAATATGAGGATATCATCCAGGTATACAAAGCAGCACACGTTTAGCATGTCCCTCAGGACATCGTTAATGAGCGCCTAAAACACCGCAGGCGCGTTGGATAAAACCGAAAGGCATGACCAGGTACTCAAAGTGCCCTAGGGGCGTTTTAAACGCGGTCTTCCACTCGTCGCCCTCTCGAATACGGACCAGGTGATACGCACTCCGAAGGTCCAGCTTGGAGAATATAGTCGCGGATTGCAAGGGAGCGAACGCCGAGTCCAGCAATGGCAGCGGGTATCGGTTCTTAACCGTGATTGCGTTTAGTTCTTTGTAGTCTACGCACGGGCGGAGGCTCTTATCCTTCTTTTCAACGAAGAAGAGACCGGCCCCGACCGGGGAGGTAGAGGGTCTAATCAATCCCGCGGCCAGCGACTCGGTTATGTAGTCCTTCATAGCCCCTTGTTCTGGTTGCGAGACCTTGTATAGGCGGACTGACGGCAGGACCGGATCGGGAAGTAAGTCAATTGCACAGTCGTATGGACGGTGTGGGGGCAAAGACTTGGCGCTTTCGTTACTGAAAACCGCGCCGAGATCATGATAAATTGGCGGTACGTTATCGAGGTTGACTTCTTTTACCGGGGCTGCCCTGACCTGTAGGCCCTCCTCGGCGGAACGTAAACAGTAGCAGAATGAGCTCCAGTTCTGAATCGAGAGCCGACCCCAGTCGATGACCGGGTTATGCGCTTTCAACCACGGAATGCCAAGAACGACCGGGGCTGCCCTAGACGGCATCACAAAGAAGGAGCGTTTCTCTCTGTGGTTGCCGGAAAGTTTCAGAGTCAGCGGTTCAGTTAGGCGTCGTATGTCGGCAAGGAGACGACCATCGAGGTCACACAACTTCTCGGACCTATCTAGCTCGGTAACCGTGCAACCGAGCTTAGAAACTAACCCGGCGTCTATAAAACAGTCATCTGCCCCTGAGTCGATCAGCGCGCGGATCTTGATGGAGGTGTTCATTGCTATGATCTCTCCCTCCACCTCCAGTCTCAGAATGTTCCCGGCATTAGCCTGATCTTTCGCCGGGAGGTCTGGCTGCTCCTCTCTGGAGTTGGTGGTCGCGGAAGGGTTGACCGCGGACTCACAGTGTTCCGTGCGACGAGGAGGCGACTCTCGGCGGATGGATCGTTGTGGGCAGGTCGATACTCGATGACCCTGGAGACCGCAGTAGAAGCATGCTCCTGACCCGCGCCGCCGCTCTCGCTCGCGGGAATCCAGACGGCTGGCTCCCAGCTGCATGGGCTTGTCGGCTGGTGGAGGCTCGGGGACCCGGAAGCGTGGTGGCTCGGTGCGACGCTGCTCCAACCCTCGTTCTCGGCGGCGCTCTCGCAGGCGATTGTCGAGACGGATGGCCAGGGTGATGAGCTCCTCCAGCGTCTCGGCGTCGTCTCGCATCGCCAGCTCGTCCTTCAGGGCGGGACTCAGACCTCTCCGGAACACGGTTCGCAGGGCGCAGTCGTCGAATCCACTCTCGGCGGCCCGGATGCGGAAGGCGATGGAGTAGTCAGCGACAGACCGGGAACCCTGGGTGCAGTCCAATAACTTCGCTCCTGCCTCTTTTCCCCGAATCGGGTGATGGAACACCCTCTGGAACTCCGTTAAGAACATGGAAAACGAGGAGCGGATTTCCGGACGTGCGTTGCTCACGGCCATGGCCCAAGCACTCGCTTGACCAGTCAGGAGGCTCATCATAAACGCTACTCTTGAACTCTCATGAGCATAAGTAAGGGGCTGCTGATCGAAGATCCGCCGGCAGTGGTGGATAAACGGACCGCAGAGGCCTGGCTCTCCGCCATAGCGGTTGGGATGGGGCAAACTGGGCTCTTTGAATGGGTAACCCGGAACCTGTGGTCCGGACTGGGAAGCGACCGGGTTGGGAGCCGGAGTGACAGGGGCAACCAAGGTGCTCAAATGAGCATCTAGGCTAGTGAACCTATGCGCTAGTTGGCCGACCGCATCGCGCAAAGTTGCGAGTTCGGTCGCCTGCTGGCCTACCAGGCGTCCTTGACTGGCCAATGCTTTGAAAATTTTCTCTGTGTCAGCGGAATCCATGGTCGGATTATTCTGTCAGCCAAGGCTGGAAAGCGGGGAAAGTGGATTCTTAATGCGCTGACACGAGAAATTATGTTGATCAAAGTGTTTATTGTGACCGTCAGGCAACAATCAAAGAATCACTATAGGGAATATTCTCTTATCAATTTCGTATAATATTAGGAGTATCTATAATTACAGCCGTCGGAATTGACGGAAACAAAAAACGCTGGTGGACACAGTCACACCAGGAAAGCAATAACGAAATAACAGAAAGCGCTTGCAAAGCAAGGAAACCGAAAACGAACAATGGCTTACCACAAAAGGGATAAGATAAATCCAAAAGCGAGAACAAGAACAAAAAGCGAGCCGAAAAATAGCTGGAAATAAAGAACAACACAAAACACGCAAAGACTATACACGGAGTAAATCGAGGCAAGAACTAGAGCAATGAGCATGAGCAACGTGGGATAATAATCCGACGCGGACATGTCCGCGACGGTGGCTTAAATAGTCAGTAATCAGAGTCTTCATTCGTCGCAGCTGCGTGGCTCGGGAGTGCGTCTCGCTCGCGGCCGGGTCGCACACGACAGGAACGAGCGCCGTCGGCACACGCCCACTCAGCTGCAACCACAACAGACGGATCGTGACACTGAAGCTGCATTTTATGTTTACAAAACTAACTAAACCAACTATAATTGTAGAGGAAATATCATTTGTTTTTGTCTTTAACAATTAATTTAATATGCGAGCAATTTGATTTTAAATGTATTTATTTCTATATTAATGCACAGCCGTCAACCGAAAGTCGAGGGCAAACAGGAGTCCTCTTAATGTGTATCGCACAGAAGCGTTGTCATCAAGCAGCAGCCAATAAAAAAGAGCCAACAGATGACGTTGCTCCTAGGTGGCTTACCTGTTCTTGAGATTTAACTCAGTCCAAAACCTTGCTCCGAATAAAAGTGCTTTCCTTTGGTTCTATATATGAAAAAGAAACAAATAAATAAAATACCACACTATAAAACTGTGTTAAATACTTCTCAGGCAGAATTCATGCCACAAATCCACTTTAGAATTTGGCAATTTGGCAAACAAGGCATTCTACCCTTATGTAATTAGGGTGTATGTATGAATTTAACTTTAGAAGAGGTATCATGCACTGCCCTTATTTTAATTCAAAGTTGTTGGACTTTTAAACTGTACCCTGTCTTCTTTAAATGTAATACATTTTTACACAAGCCTTAACCATGGTATCTTCTTATATTGAACATAAGTTAAACACAATTAAATTAAAGAAAATTAATACTGAAACTAACTAAAACTTACAAAGCATCCATGGAAAAACTAGCTGAATTTAAAAAACAAAACAAAATAAAAACACAATACTATATAATTAAAATTTCAAAACTATAATAACCCTGGTACCAATGCATCATTCAAAGTAAATTATAGTACAACCACAGAGTTACTTTAGTTAGTTCGCTACTGGAAATGTAAGGGAAGTGGGATTGCCTGGTTCTAGATTATACTGGGATGGAGATGAAGGAATGGGTGTAGAAATCTAATGGGTGTGCATGAGTGTTGTAATAAATGACGCGACACACGATATCACTACTGAAATTAAATACTTTTGAATATTGATTTATTTTGCTATTATTAAATACTTATTGAATATTACATTATTATCATTTTCTCTCTTCAGTGATTGCTTCATAGAAATCAGTTTTGCTGACCTTCTGTGCATAAATAGCAACTTTCACACAAGGCAAATTGTCATACAGATGTAATTAAGCGCCACATTGGCACGTGCGTGCTAACACAGCCACAGTGTTGTTTTTTTTGATAATTAAACGTGTGATAACATCAGCCTGACTGTGCTTTAAGCTGAATAATGAGTCTCAGGTGTAAAAAAATAAATAAAATTACACTCAACTTAAACGCTCAAACAATTTAAATTAACCCACTGGTAATCATATGTTCAAGATTAATTATGCACAGTGCGTTAAGTGGAAAGAAATAAGTGATGGGACTCCTTTTATTCAACTGGTGCCAGGTAAAAGAAGTGGTGGGTAACAGCAGATCGTTAAGTTAATTAATAAATAGATAAATTGTTATTACATATCAGATAACAGAGAATAGAACCAGTGCCTACAGTGTAGGCTCATTTGAAGATGCTGAAATAAGTTCAGAAAGACTAGGTACTAAAATTGAGACCTACTGGTACTCCGTTCCACTTGGTACTGGCCCACCTCAAACACTTATTATGCATCAAATTTGTGGCAGAAAATAGTTTTGATTGAGTGATCTTTTTATATTTTTATCTTATCCATTTCCTCTGAGAAGCATGGAGTATCATTTACCACTAAATGCGCTGTTTCTCTTTATCTGGACATGTCTGTACAATTCTGAATATAGATTCATTCAGATATATAATGTGCCCTTTTAAAAATATGTAAAACAACTATTCAGTTGGCCAATTATAACACTTGGAAAGACATAATTTTGCTTTAACCATTTTTAGGAAAGAGGATACAAAATTATTCAAATAGAATAGCAATACTTGCAGGACAAGTATTGCTGACCGTGGGTGTTGCTGATGATGTGTAACTGAATGTAGTTGCACCAATTACTTCAGGAAATATGCTTTTGTAAAACCTTTTGAAGGATGTGAATTATTATTAAAAATGTATTGATTGTTTCACTTATTGTAAATAATTCAGTAATTATATGTGCATTTATTGTAGGTTATTTTTTTTGTTTCAGCAGGTTACTCAATTTTAGAAAATAAAACAAGTTATACACAAAGTATAGTTTGAGGTAAATCGACAAAATATAACAAATGAGCAAGTGTCTGCGGTCATGGGTTTGCTGTGTTTGTGTCTCTGATTGTGCTCATTTCCGTCTCAACATCTGCACCATATAAACACACCTGGTGTATGTCTGAGTCATGAGTAGGATTGTCTGTGTGCTTGTGCCTACGTACGCGCCCATGTGTAGACATGTCACTCACTCATCCTCCTTCCAAGCTTCCTGCTGAGCATAGCAGAGGACATAACCAGGACAAATCATTGTGTGTGTGCGTGTGTGTGTTGCATGCGTGTGTGGGTGTGTGTGCGTTTAAGGCCTCCTCTGTCTAGGATGAAAAATGGACGAATGGAGGTGAAGGAGAGGTGAGAAGGAGGAGGTCAACCCGCGGTCAAATACAAATGCCTCCTCGTGCTTCCTCCTGCTCTTTGTCCTCTGTTCCTTCTCATCATCGCCTCTTCTAAGTTTACCGCACCACTCATCACAGCTTTCTAACCGCTCTTCAATCTTTATTCTAACACACTGCTTCTTTTGCTCTTGAATATATAACCCGGGTCACATAACTCTTATCTGTGGGTTGTATTTTAAAACCCAAGAATAGAAAAACCTATAAAATAATCATCTCGATTTTTTGTAAAATGTTTGTTTCTATTCTTCTTATACACAACCCATAGGTGCAATTTAGAATGTGACCCTGGGCTGTAATGGGTAAGAAATTAGTGTGACCTTTGAACTTTCTATTTCAACCCATTTTCCTACTTCTGCCCCAATCCTTCACAAGTTCACTCTGTTCTCTTATCCCTTTTTTACTCAGTTTGCATCATCTTAAATATTTCCATCAAGTGCTGCAACTAAAGTTTATTTTAATAATTTATTTAATATACTGATTATTTTTGTTGTCAAAGATTCAGATTTAAAAAAAAACTTACATTTTCATGACTTTATTAGAAAAAAAAACTTACAATATGACAACTTGATATAAATTATGAAGGTACTGGTAGGGTCTGGAACAATTCAGAAAATGGGCAGAAATGTTTATCATTGTTTTCCAGAGGGAAAGCAATTGCTTTATTTCGATTCAGCACAAAGCCAATCAGTCTGCTTTCATGTAAGACTACAGTAATTGGATATTTACTGTTGAGAAGCTGAAATTACAAGCATTTGGACAATTAAAGGTACCCTTGATTGGGCTGAACATTGGCGCTTATATAATAGATCTGTGTAAAAATTTTGTCGCAACTAAGATTCACACCATCAAAAGAATCTGAAGTGTGTTGACTAAAGCCGCTTTTTTTTTCTCAGGTTGTCTGTATTAGAGGCTACCTGTTGCTGCTTCTCGGCTTCACTACCCAGCCTAGCTATGTCGATCAGCTGTGAGTGGCTTGCTTTCTGTCCACACGGTTCACCACCGTCTGCTCTGCTCCAACACCCGGACATACTTTACGTGCCCCGGCGAAGATGCACAATGGGGCTCACGCTGAAACTACCAATACGACAACTCCAGCTCCATCAGGTCGTTCTGGTCCAACGCTCGCCGCCCACGGGAGAACACCGGACGCCGTGCGGATCCCTCTGTGCTGACCCGCGTCTCAAGATCGGATAGCATCGCGGCCGCTAGCAGCTGCACTGCTGTCAACGTCGGCCTGCTGAACATCCGCTCCCTTACGAGTAAGGGCCATTTCTTTCACTACCTCCTGACAGACCGTGAGTTTGACATTTTATGTCTAACTGAGACATGGCAGCAACCCAATGACTATGGTACTCTCAAAGAAGCTACCCCACCGGGCTTTGTTTATCATGCTGTACCTCTCATTACTGGGAGAGGAGGTGGCCTCGCGATGATTCTGCGTGAGGATTTTAACTCTGCGCCCGTGAATGTGCCTACTTTCTTATCGTTTGAAGCTACAGTTGCACAGCTATCTGGATCAACTCCCACACTGATTGCCACTATTTACCGACCACCAAAACCAAACAAGGAGTTTATCACTGACATCACTGCATTCCTCACTCATCTGTATACACTATCACCTAATGTGATTCTCTTAGGAGATTTTAATATCCACATGGACAATATCAATAACTCACTCACCAAAGACTTTACTTCCTCCTCCGTCTGGACAGTTGTGGTTTTCAACAGTTTGTCAACTTTCCCACACACAGTAAAGGACACATTCTGGATTTAATTTGCTGTTGAGGATTATCACCAACAAACTGTAAAACCGGTCTTCTGCCATACACAGATCATCTATTGCTTTCATTCAATGTTAATCTGTTCTTTTTCAAATTCAATGCACAACGCATTATACATTTCCGTAAAATCAAGGACATTAACCCGGACAATTTAGTATCACTTATCAACAACCTGCCCAGCACTGATTGTCTCTCTACAACGGATGAGTTTTTGACACACTACAACTCAAACCTCCATAACATTCTCAATACCCTGGCCCCACTCAAAACCCGAACTGTCTCCTTCAACCAAACAGCACTCTGGTTTACCCCCACCCTCATACAACTTAAATCAAAAGGTCGTCAACTTGAAAGATTATACAGAAAAACTGGACTCACTATTCATAAAGAAATGTACACTATCCACTTCCTCCATTACAAGGACTCAATTTCCAAAGCCAAATCTATCTATTACTCTGGTCTATTCAGTTCCAATGAAGGTAACCCCAAAACACTATTTTCTCTCATTCCTAAATCCACTAAACCTGCTGACACTCTTCCATCACATCTCTATTCCACCGATTTCTGTAATACTCTGGCCTAATTTTTTACATCCAAAATCCAATTTATCCACCAGCAACTCACCCCGCCTTCTGCTCCTAACCTTCCTTCTCCATTCTCCCCGGCTCCTTCCCACCTGTTCTCTACATTCACCTCCCCATCTGTCCACCAAATCTCCAACTTAATTCAGAAGTCCAAGACATCTACTTGTCAACTCGATCCTCTTCCAACTGTTCTCGTCAAAGCCTCTAATCCCAGCCCTCTCTCGTCTCATCACGAACATTATTCAAACTTCCATCTCTACTGGCAATGTACCCTCCCATCTCAAAACTGCTGCTGTCACTCCCATACTGAAGGAACCTGGCTCTGATCCCTCCGACCTGAACAACTTCCGACCCATATCAAACCTCCCCTTCATTTACAAACTTCTAGAATAAACAGTGGCTGCTTAACTTCACACCCATCTCTCCTCCAATAACCTCTATGAACAATTTTAATCTGGCTTTCGTTCCCTTCATAGTACTGAAACTGCCCTCCTCAAAATATCCAATGACCTTCTCCTTTCTGCTGACTCCGGTTCACTCACCATTCTCCTTCTGCTTGACCTCAGTGCAGCCTTTGATACCATTTCTCACTCCATTCTCCTTGACAGACTTTTTTCCATCTGTATCACCAGCACCCCCCTCTCCTGGTTCCGCTCCTATCTTTCTGACCGCACCCAGTTTATCCAGCTCAAATGTTTTAGATCCCACCCCTTTCCCCTCACTTCGGGTGTTCCTCAGGGTTATGTCCTTGGCCCCTTGCTGTTTATCATCTATCTTCTCCCTCTTGGTAATATCTTCAGGAAACATCACATCCATTTTCACTGCTACGCGAATGACACCCAGCTCTACATCTCTACCAAACCAAACACCACACTTCCACCATCCTCCCTAACCAACTGTCTACAGGAATTAAAATCATGGTTCACCTCAAACTTCCTCAAACTGAACAGCAATAAAACTGAACTACTCCTCATTGGCATCAAATCCACCCTAAACAATTTCTCCATTCCCTTTGACAGCTCCTCCATCTCCCCCTCCCCTCAGGTCAAGAATCTGGGTGTCATCCTTGATAGCACCCTCTCCTTCACCTCACACATGAACCACATCACTCGCTCTGCATATTATCATCTCAAAAACATCCACCGGCTCCGCTCCTCTCTCACCCCTCACTCCGCTGCTATACTCATTCATACCCTCGTCACCTCCCGACTTGACTACTGTAACTCCCTCCTGCTTGGTCTCCCTCAAAAAACCCTCCATAAGCTTCAGCTGGTCCAAAATTCAGCCGCCTGCATTATCACGCTCACACCATACAGAAACCATATTACACCGGTCTTCCAACATCTCCACTGGCTCCCCATTATACACTGTATTCAATATAAAATCCTGCTCCTCACTTTCAAAGCTATCCATAACCTTGCCCCTCCATACCTAGCTCACCTCGTCCATATTCCGACACCTGCCCGTTCTCTCCGTTCTTCCTCCTCTCTCCTCCTCACTGTCCCCGCCTCGTCACCATGGGAAGCAGAGCCTTCAGTCACTCTGCTCCCCAGCTCTGGAACACACTCCCCGATGACCTCCGTAACTCAGACTCATTAACACATTTCAAATCCAACCTCAAAACACATCTGTTTAGACAAGCTTATTCACTCTGACCATAAATCAATTTTCCATTTGTTTTATTTTATCTCATTTTATTATATTATTATTAACATTGTATTTATATTTTTAACTGAATGTTGTAAGGTGTCCTTGAGTGCTTAGAAAGGTGCCCTCAAATAAAATGTATTATTATTATTATTATTAGAGGTCCCCGACCACCAGGCCCAGTACCGGTCCGCGGGCCACTAGACCGGGCCGGTAACGCTAACATGAAACGCATAAGCTAGCGAAATGAATAACGATAGCAAGTACAAAGCCTGCTCATCACACAGAGTTGAGGCTACAGCCCTGACAATATGCCCCCACCACCCACTCATCACATCATGCCGCCAGCACACAGGATGCAAATGTTATGAGTTTGGATGACCTGGCCTGTGTGGGAAAATGTTGGGAACCACTGATTCAATTCATTGCAGGGAATCAACCATTGTAGTACATGATGTTTCCTGGCTTGGTTTGTCACCTTCTGTTGTCACCAACTGTCAACCAATGAAAAAGTGATTAATTGCTACTCTTGTCCATTTTAACTTGTAAACCAGAGCACAATATTTTAATTTTATCCACATCAAATGTAAGCTCCTACTTGGAAACCACCACAAAATAAAAATACTGTGCTGATCTTTTTTTTTTGTTTGTTTTTTTAATTTTACAATTTGGAATGGACAATAGTAGGAAGGTATTTTTGAATTTTGGTGATTATTGGTCATTGATTTAATATATTTCACTGTTGTGTCTTCACCCGGGCTGGCGAGATTAGTCGCCAATCACAATGACATTGACGATCAATTCGTCGACAATTAATTCAAGTAGTTGATGAGTTGATAATTTATAGATTCATTCATTTATTTGGCCCATTGCTTTTCTTTTGAAACTCGTTTGTCTCGCTGGCTCTATGCATATCTCTGTAAGAAGTGTCATGGCTACCTGATGTTAGCAACAGACTCCTAAAGTTACAACAGATTTCAACCACTTAAAATGAGGATTCTTGATCACCTAGAAAGGAAGGACGTTGTCGCTAATACATTTATAATTCCTGACTCGTTCAGTCGTATCTGAAAGCAAGCGGTAGTTAGCACACACAGTGTGTTTGATGTTACTATGTAACACTCGCACCAACACAATGTCCTTTATGGTACGCTAACATATTGTAGTGTCTGGATTAAGGAGGAATTAGTCAGCGATCTCACGTTTATTAACAACCAAAACAATGTGTGTTTGTCTGTGTTTGACATCGAAGGAGAATGATCGCACATGCTCTCTTTCGAACAGAGCGATGTGTCCATGAGCTGGGAAAATACAAGTACTCAAAGCAACAGAATATTTTTGCCACAAGCATCATATAAAAATAAAAGGCATTATTAAGTTTGCTCCAATATACTACGTTATGCACATCCTACTATGATTTGCATGAAGATTTTTTTTTCTTTGTACCATGTGCAACGATTTTGTAAATCAATTTACTACTATTAGATTATGCATACTAGTGAAGAAAATTCAAAGATTTTGGATAACGGTTAAATAAAAACAAAGTAAAAACCACAGCAAGTGCTTATTTCAGTTTTCTTTAACACAGTATATTTTCATGATTTATTCCCGTACTTGACATTTAAAAAAGGCTTGGTGCCTAAGAAGAGTTAAATTTGTTTTCAAGTATTATTTTTATATTCATAGATAGTGTTGTATTATTCGTGCAACTCTCCATAGTGTATCGTTTGCCTCCATTTTAAAATGCACTAAACGATTACAATTGCTAAAAGTTTTAAGGCCACACAGTACTGCCTTCAATTTAATCTGCACAATTGTTTACAAACATCTCAGGAATGCTGGTACAAGCTGCAAAGTTTAATCAAAGTTGAATGTTGTATCATCTTATTCATTTTTTCACACCTTCAATTATTCAAGCTGTAAACTCAATATGGTTATACAAGAGGAGATGTGACATGCCACAATTTATAGATGATCTGATTAGTCGACAAAACGTAACTACTGTTGGTGATTAGTCGACTACCAAAATAATTGTTTGTGGCACCTTTTGTCTCCACGGGCTGTTAGTTCACGCTAGCTCGAGTAAGAATAGCTCAATGCCACCACCAGTCAGCCGAAGAGAATTTAACGGGAGCAGAAGCAGGTACCGTTTTTTTTTTTTTTTCAGCAAGGCCAAGCGTGGCCATTTAAAGCACTTAATTACGCTAATATTTTCCTGATAAAAAATGAAATTATGTAAATTGAGCTCATTGTTGAGAAATTGACCATCCCATCTGACTGTTCCCGTTAAAGAAAAAAAAAAAACAAATCTAAACGATTCAGAAATTAGCAAAATAATTATTCATTAATTTGGTAATTGATTAGATGTCGATTAATTGCTGCCACTCCATTTCCATCTTTGTTGGGGTGTGCTGTTGACTTTCCTCCCGAGTCTCTACCACTGAAAAGGTTCTTTTTTTTTTGTTAAACTGAAAAAAGGAAAAGGCAGGATTCTAAAGCACAGACTAATGCAAGATGTTTAACAAAAAGGCATTTATTTGTAAAAACCAGAAAGTTTGGCACAGGACTGATAAAGTTCAACAAATGACGCTGGTGAAACAATCACCAGGGAAATAAACGCGGAGAACAAAAAGCGTTTGCAGAAAAAGGTGCAAGGAAAAGTACGAACAAAAATGACTTGTCTCAAAAAAAAACAAGGAAATCCAATCCACTTAAATTACAAACTGAGAAATATCAAAATGACAAAAAGGACTTACAGCAGAGGCATGAGAACACGGGCAAAATATGATATCTTAACATTCAACACTTGAGATCAAAGATCGTGAGCAAGGTGAATAATCCGACACCGTGTAGTCTTGAGAAATGGACCAGATAATGGTAATCGAGGAAGGATTGGCAGCATCACAGCTCTTGAACGTTTAACCCTCTCCCTTCCTAAATGAGCTCCACTTCAGATCATCCTTATCTACCGGCCTACCAAAGCAACTACCACCTTCTTGTCAGATCTGTTTGAGCTCCTCACTGCTTTCTGCCAAGTCAAATTCTGTACTTCTCCTTAGAGACTTCAATATCCACATCATCTCCACGAGCTGCACATTCGCCTCAGAATTTTAGTCATTATTGGACTGCTTCAACATCAGCATGTCCAAAGACCCACCACTCCAAAAAAGAAAAACGAAACGGTCACTGACCAACTCCAGCACGATACCTCCAACCATGAACACCATGAATCTCTTTGATTAGGATTTTACACTCACCATAGCACAGAAACTCCCCTTATCGATTATGTGGTAGGGACCCCGGATCGCAGGATAAAATCTCATGCTTGCTACATTAACATGATCAAACCGTATGTCTTTCGGGTGCCTTTGTTCCCTGCTGTTAGTGCGTTGTCCACTTTTGCACCCTTGCTTAATCAGAAAGTCATGGCCTGCGTTTTTCAGGTGCGGTTGCACGTCTATGTCTCCAGAACTCAGAGACTTTGAAGAACATGAGAAAAATAATTTCACTAAAGCAAAACACTATATATGTCAGTTGAAATATAACTATCTGTCCCTTTTATCAGACACTCCCACCAAGGTCCTTTCACATGACATTGACATGGGTAATTACCTGCCAATTAAACAATATGCCTACAGAGTAAACCCAACTAAACATGCCATTTTCCAGAAAGAGATCATGTACTTGCTGGAAAATGGTTGAGCTGTTTCATTTGGGCAATGAAGTGGGCGGAGGCCAGGTGAGACCTTTTGCTACTAAAATCCAAGTCTACTGCCCCTGTCCCGATGTGTGCCATCTTCCTCGGAAGTAATGCACGTCAGCTGCACATCGAAACTAGTCAAGGTAAAAAAAAGTTGTCTGAACAACCGAAAAAAAAAAACCTATTTAACACAAAAGACAAGATGATTTTTTTGATGCCACCAGAAAGTAATTAGAGGAGGAATTTTTAATGCTCCCGAAGAAAAAAATCAACTATTTAACATAAAGAAGACAAGATTAATCTTTTGAGAATATATCCGAAAGTAATGTCACCTGAAATGATCGGTGTCATGACCCGTGCCGGTCACGCCTGTTTTGTTATTGGTTTTCCCAGCTGAGCAGGGGCGTCTTCTCCGGTGACCGACTCCGCCCGCGTCATCACGAGCGGGAAACCAGCCCACCGGCGCCGCACCTGACATTCATTCACTGACTAATTACACACACTACTTAAGCCACCTACACTGACTGCCCGGCGTCGGATAATTTTTCCTGCATTGCTCACGTTCATGACTCTGGTATTGATTGTTCTCTTGTTCATGCATTTTTGCTCTTGCGATCTCTTTGTGTTCCACGTTTTTGCCAGCTATTGCTCGGTCTCTTTTCGTTCCTCGTTTTTTCCCATTGGTTTTCCCTCTTGCCCTTTTGGCAAGCTATTTACGTTAATCGTTTTACCTTTTCCTTGCCGGTGCAAGCGTTTTCGTTCCGTCGTTTACCTCCTCCCTGGTGTGAGCTTTTCTCCACCAGCACCTTGTGTTTTCTCCTGATTTATCGACGGGTGTAATATTAAGATAACTATAGTTGCCTTGATTGTTGATTGGACTGCCACTATTTTGTATTAATAAATACTCATTGTTAAACCGATTTTCCTGTGTCCGCGTTTGGAGAGTCCTGCCACCTTCTTCCCAGCGTTTCACTGGCAAGACCTGACAATCGGAAGACCAAGAGGACCTTTTTGAGGTAAAAAAGAACCTCAGTTGTCTGAACAAATGGGGGGAAAAAATCTTCTAAGTATAAATGATATCTGCTGTGTCTCAAAAATACTTATAAGTGCAACATTATACTGTTCTGGAGAAAATCTGAAACAGCTTCTGACTATTGAATGAAAATGAAAATGAATTTAATAACATTCTTTGCCACAATACTCACAAGCTTTTCGAAATGAGAGAAAGTTGCTATAACTTAAGGGACGCAAATCTGTACAATGTGGAATACCTTTTAAGCCGAGTTGAAAATGTGTAAATCACTTGTGTTCAAAAACACGTTCAAAAGTACAAAAAATATTGTAAGATGATTTATTTTCACTAGGATGTCTATATTTGTATAGATGTATTGTATTTCTTATTTTGGGGAACTATTGTTTTGTTGTATTGGCGGAGGGATATGGAGTGAAAAGAGGAACAAGCGAGATAGGGGGACGTGTTATGTGGAGTGAGCCGACGAGTGACTAAAAGTCGTATGTGGAGCTATTCCCTCTCTGTGTGCTGTTCTTTCTCCCACGAACTCCGATGTCGGAATAGCACTCACCACCCCCAGGGAATTGAGTGCTACACTGGTGGGAGCGGTTTGTGGACTTTCTGCATTTGGTGAGGTTGAACTTTTGCTCGACTTCGATGCTAATGCTATGCTAGCGGCACCTGACGACAACTGCGAGTGGCCCAATATTCTCCTCACAACGAAGGACTACGGGACGCTGTGTGGCTCACATCTTGTTTTCTTCTGTTGTTGATTCGACTGAGAAGAACCACGTTGGTCAAGGAAGTGGACACTTTACAGATTGTATGTTCGGGTCTAACGTGCAGCTATGGCAAATCATTTTTGGAACGAGCTCCCCTTTCAGTCAACTAGTAACCGCGCCATTCTACATTACTGCCAAATCTTCATGGGGGACGGAAGAGAAGATTTTGCAAAATGGTGCAGACACTTTGGAGTGACTATTAGTGCTCATCCTGATGGTGACAAGGGCAGTTGGGCAAAGCTGTTATCAATGTGCTTGGGTGGAGCTACTTTTAGTTACTGGGACAGTGTATCTGATGCTGAGAAGAACAACAATGCAACTGCTAAAGAGAAACTGAAGGCTGTTTTTGGACAAACAGCATATTTGTCAACATTTCAAAGCTACATTAATGCTCGCAGTCGCCTTCCTGGTGAGGCTCTCCCTGTGTTTGCTGCAGAAATCAGCCGCCTGGTAGACGAAGCTTTTCCAACATATGGCGATGATGCTAAGCGAGGAAAAAAATTTAGACGCTTCATTACTGGACTTGATCCTTATCTATAACTACTGTCACGAACAGGGTGTTTTACAACGCTGGAGGATGCTTTGAAGTTTGCGATACAAATTGAGACTGCCCATCAGGCAAGCAGAGTGTTTGCTGCTCCTGCTCCTCTACACCCTTTTCCTGCAGTGCCAACGTACCCAGTTGTTCCACCCATCTTAACACCTCATCTGCCGAATGCTTCCCCGGGTGTCCACTCAGCCACTGCTGATGAGATGATAAAGATGTTAAAGACTATTGAGACATTGTCAGACAAGGTGGGACAGCTTCAATCGTCTGTTAACCGGCAATGTCAGGATTCGCATTGTGATCGCCCTGGCTATGGATTTCGTCACAGGAGTTCCACGCCTGATGGACTACGTCAAGATTGTTTTCCTTCGGAATAGTACTACGGGTCACCACCTCATCACAGAGATTCTTCCTACGAGCGCAACTTCACTCATAGCGGTTCATACCGGAGGTCCAGACGTAAGGAGGATGAGTACAACCGACAAGGTATGCGCACTCAATCTGACTTGTCACGACGCTACACAAGATTCTGCAGTCCTTCACCACAGGGCTACACCGACCATGGCCGTTCTCCTGATCGTTATTCAGGCGGACACCGTCGGCATTCTCCAAGCCCGGCTGGATGTGTACGTTTCCAGTCTCCTTCACGTCCTCAGTCGGATATGGGAAACTGCGAGTAGTTGGCAATGAGGGCCAATTGTCGACTGCTTCCTCCCAGGCCCAGAAAGACATCAACACACCATATGACTCACCTGTAAGTGATGATACATCTCTGTCTGATAATGAGAGGAGATATGTCTCAATCATTATTGAGGACACTGTTGTGCATGCATTTATCGACACAGGGGCTGACGTTTCTGTCGTTAGTGAGGATTTTAGAATGTGTTCTTCTTCTTCTTCTGGTGCCCTGGCTGAAACAGCCCTTGGCGACTCATGATGAAAAAACTTTCAGTCTTCGGTTTCTTGCGGCGTCCCAGATAGCTCGCGAGTTTCTGAGCCCGGTGTAGTCCTTGATCTGATTTAGGTACATGAGCCTCTGTCCGCCTCTAGCTCTTTTCCCAGGTACTTTTCCGGCTAGGCATAGTTCTTCAATTTCGCCTTTACGGATGATGTGGCCGGTGAAGTTGACCTGTCTTCTTTTGATGTCTTGGAGGAGTTGGCGTTCTTTCCCAACTCGTTGGAGCACCGAGATATTGGTCTCGTGTGCGGTGTACGGGATGCGCAGCATCCGACGATAAAACCACATCTCTGCGGCTTCGATGTTCTTTGTCGTTGCTGAGGATAGGGTCCAAGATTCGCATCCGTACAGCAGAACCGACCACACGAAACATTTCAGAATTCTGACCTTGAGAGGAATAGGGAGTTTGCGATCCTTTAGAATGGGCGACATTTGGTTGAAACTTGTCTTGGCCATTCCTATGCGCCTTCTAATTTCTTCCTCGCATCGACCATCTGATGTAATCTTTGACCCTAGGTAATCAAAGGAGTCGACTTGTTCAATTGCGGGTCCGTTGCACGACAGGTTACACGTTGGGGGCCGGCTTTCCTTGGAGATCACCATGCAGAAAGTTTTCTTGCTGTTAATCTCCAGCCCTTCGTTTGTTGAAGCCTCCACTACGAGATCCAGTAGCCTTTGTAGGCCTTCCTCACTGTCAGCGATGAGGGCAGTGTCATCTGCGTATCTGATGTTGTTGATACGGACACCGTTGATGAGAACTCCGTCGTTTGAGTCTTCAAGCCGGCGGAGGATTTGTTCGCTGTACAAGTTGAAAAAGTCTGGACTCATTCCGCACCCCTGTCGAACTCCGCGGTTGATTTCGGTCCACTCCGTGAGGCCACCCGGAAGTCTGATGGCTCCTTTTTGAAGCGAGTAGAGGTTGTAGATGACCCTAAGATCTTTGTCATCAATTCCGATGTTCTTGAGCATTTTGAATAGCCTTTTATGACGGACCCGATCGAATGCTTTTTGGTAGTCAATGAAGCAGACGTAGATATCCTGTTGGTGTTGTATGGCCCGTTCGCTGAGCATTCGGATGGTAAATATGGCGTTTCTCGTTCCCCGATCTGGCATAAATCCGTACTGGCATCGAGCGATCTCCGGACGAATCTTCGATCGGCAGCGCTCCAGTATGATTTTTAGCAGCAATTTCAGGGTGTGACTCATGAGACTGATTGTCCTGTGCTGGTCGCAGTCCAATGTGTTGGGTTTTTTGGGGAGGGCAACGAAGACAGATTTGAGCATGTCGTCGGGTATCTCGCCTGACTCATAGATGTTATTAAGAAGGCTGTGGATGGTGTTGATAGACTCCTCGCCCAGTGCTTGTAGCATTTCTGTGACGACCTCGTCTGGGCCAGCCGCTTTGTGTGCTTTCATCCTGCGCAGCGCCCATTTGACTTCTTCCTTCATAATTGGTGGGCCAGAGAGGTCCGAGAGCGGAGTGACTTCCTCCCCGTCAGTGCGAACATCTTCGAACAGCTGACCAAGGTATTCTGACCACCGCCGCGCAACATCTTCTGGCTCATAGAGGACTTCTCCCGTAGACGACTTGATACACGCCGATGGACGTGACGGCATTTTTCCTGTGACTTCTCGAATTCGCTTGAACATCTCCCTGCTGTTTTGGTCTTTCAGCTGCTCGATTTCTAGGCACTTCCCTTCCAGCCACCGCTCCTTAGCTTCTTTGCATTTTTGGAGGACTGTGCTGTGTAGATGATTGTATTTCTCCTGGTCACCCTTGGCCAGTCTTCTTTCTTCCATGAGGTCTTTGATTTCTTGGGTAATCCAATGTTTAGTTGCTCCCTTAGGTTCGTCTTTGGGTATGTGCTTGTTTGCTGCATCGAGAATGGCGGATTTGATGTTGCTCCAATGAGATTCTGGAGGTTCGGACGATTCTGTCTCTTCCAGACCTTCCATCACAGCCTTGCAGAATTTTCCGCGGACGTCAGACTCCTTGAGAGCGCTAAGGATGAATTTCGATTTGCGTTGGGGGGTTTTTAGCGTTTTAAGGTGTAGCTTAAACGTCGCTACGACAGGAACATGATCGCTGTTAATATCTGCTCCGGGGTAAGTTTTGACTTTGGAGATCGCAGATCGGTACCGTTTATTGATCAGAATATAGTCGATCTGGTTCCGCGTGCGGTCCCCTGGACTGACCCATGTGTATCTGTGTCGAAGGTGGACGTCAAACCACGTGTTCATGACCGCCAAACCCTTCTCTTCACACCAGTGAATAAGTCTTTCACCTCGATCATTCCTGTCTCCCAGGCCGAACGATCCGACTGTATTGCCACTTGATTCACAGCCAACTTTTGCGTTGAAATCCCCCATAACAACATTCACCTCATTGGTCATACACTGCCTGTAAGTTACCTCCAAGTCGTCGTAGAACTTGTCTATTTCGGCGTCCTCAGATTCCGCTGTGGGCGCGTAGGCCACAATGAGGTTTATGTTGAACGGACTAGCTTTGAAATTGACTAGAAGAATACGATCCGAACGTGGCCAGATGGCCAGGACGGATTTCGAAAAATGCTTGTTCAGAACGAGAGCCACACCACGGTGATGCTGCTCGCCTCCGGAGTATATCACAGTTCTATCCCCTTTCCTGAATTGCCCTGCATCTTTCCATCGAACTTCACACAAGCCCAGCAAGCTTAGTCTGAGCCTGTCCATCTCTTGACACACATTGTCGAGTTTTCCTTGCTGGTTCAGAGTTCTTGCGTTCCATGTAGCGATTCTGTGTTGTTTACTTCTTGCTTGCCTGAGATTTTGTGGATTACGATTTATCACAGTCATGGGATGACGGTCGCCGCGGGCCTGTGACGCACCACAACGGCTACCGGACGAGGTCCTCCAAACTACAGTTCTGCGCGTACCATTGACGTCGTTGTCCATCGAATCATGTCTATTTGTCATCATGGTAACGTGGCCTTGATAATGGAGTAGGGTGGCCGGTTCCTTTCTCCATGAGGAATGTCAGTTGGAAGAGCGATCGTACTGGCGGTATGAGCCCTCCTCACTAGCAGCGGCGCCAGGGGTTTCCGGCATGTCGACGTCCGCCTCGACTGGTTTGTCGTCTCGGGCGTCCAGCGGCCATCTTCCCACTCGAGCAGGCCTTCCTCGTAGTGTTCACCTGCTCTTCAAAGGAAACCAATTTTGAAACAATTTATTCCTCTCACTGGGGTCACAGGTGACCCCCTGGACTCTGTAGGGTCAATTTCTGTAAACCTAAGTATTGCACACAAGCCAATGACACACTCTCTTCAGGTTGTCAGGAACTTTACCAAACCAATCATTTTAGGTTGGGACGTTTTGGTTGCTAATGGTATGATCGTGGACACGCGGAACATGACACTGGATGTGGGTGGAAGAACTGTGCCATTAGTTAGTCCACGTCAATATGTTCCGTGCTTGGCTACTGTTTCAGTTTCATCCACAGTCACTATCCCTGCCATGTCTGAGAAGGTCATCACTGCGAGTCTTGAGGCACCTATTAAGGGACTTAATCCCAACAACTATACAGGTGTGTTTGAACCACATTACAAAGATCAATCTACAATGGGTTTTGCATGGACAGTGGTTAAGTTAGACCATGGCTCTATTTGCGTTAAGGTGGCAAATCTCTGTCATGATGAGGTCAAGTTACATGGTGTTACACAAATAGGACGTTTTCACGCTGTCCTTGATGATGGCCAGAGTGAATACACGATTGTTGACAGTTCCATTTGTAACGTGAATATTCAGAAATGTGATTTTAACAAGGCAGCCACCCTTCCAGATGTGGAGAATCCGAAACTTACACCTACACAACAAAAACAACTGACAGACACTCTGACCTCTTTTGCCGATGTATTTAGTCAGCATTCACATGACTTCGGCAGGACTGACCTAATCACACACAAAATCACTACGACCTGTGACAGAGAAATTTCACAGAGAGCTTATCGCACCTCTCCGAATGTTAAGGCAGAAATCCACCGTCAAGTGGAGGCTCTCAAAGCACAGGATTTGATAGAGGACAGTCCGGTGGTGATGGTGAGGAAGAAAGATGTTTCTTACCGATTTTGCGTGGACTTTAGGAAACTAAATTCTGTCACTGTGACTGATGCACACCCCCTGCCTAGGGTGGACGATGGTTTAGAAGCGCTATCGGGCTCTCAGTTCTTCTCAACAATGGATATGTCTAGCGGGTATTGGTAGGTGAAAATGGATCCCGCAGATAGACACAAAACTGCATTCACAACGGGCGATGGTCTTTGTCAATTTAAAGTAATGCCCATGGGTCTTAGAGATGCCCCATCAACATTTCAGAGGCTGATGGAACTTGTTCTGAGAGGACTTCACTGGACAGCCTATGTCATTTATCTAGACGACGTATGGGAAAGAGTTTTGACGATCATTTACATAATCTGACAGACATCCTTGGCAGTTTTAGAGAAGCAGGTTTGAAACTTAATCCGAAGAAGTGTGAATTTTGCAAGACGACTGTGAAGTATATGGGACACATTGTGTCCCGTGATGGACTGACGTTGGACCCAGTTAACAGCGAACGCTTTCGTGACTGGCCTGTTCCACGTTCACCAACAGAGGTACGCTCATTTTTGGGTCTGTGCTCCTACTATAGACGTTTCGTACATAAATATGCCTTTGTAGCACAGCCTCTTCACAGACTTACGCAAAAAGAAGTACCTTTTGAGTGGACAGATGACTGTTTTTTGGTCTTTCAGACACTAAAAGATGCACTGACTTCATCACCCATCATGGCTTTGCCTGATTTTGACCAATCATTTGTTCTGAGTACAAATGCATCTAATTTTGCGATTGGTTCATTTCTCTCTCAGGTTTAAAACGGGCTGGAAAGGGTGGTGGTTTATGCGAGTCATGTGCTTTCAAAAACTGAAAAGAAATGGTCTACCTATGATAAAGAACTTTATGCTATTATTTGGTCTATTAGACACTTCAAGCACTATTTGAGTTGTAACCCATTCACGATTGTTACTGATCACCAACCTTTGCTCAGTTTAAGAAAAATGGACATCACACATGGCCCCACGGGACGCAGAGGTCTTTGGGCGTTGGAAATGGATCCCTATCAGTGGTCGATTAGAAGAGAAGAAACACACCAATGCGGACGCGATGTCACGGATTCCATGTGGGACACGCGAGGAGTCGACTTTGCCCTCAGTTGAGTGTCACTCCCTTCAGAAAGACGTTGAAATTGCGGCCCCCACTTCTGATTTGTCAAGCCCAGCTTTGGGACCTTCTGTTGACAATGGGCACTCGACTCAGGTATGTTCTGTGGACTGCTTTCTGAAGTGTATGCTTGGGAGAAAAATCGAGAACGTCCCTATCTTAGACAGGTTAAGGGGCGGGTTCAGAGGAAGCTCTGGTGGCAATTCCCTAAGTCAGTATTGCGTGATGACATACTATGTCGTAAAGGTCGCAGTGTCCCGGGAAAACCTGAGTTCAGGTGGTGATGCCAGCCTCACTGGTTACAGAGACCATGCATTTTGTTCATGGCAATCCTTGTTCTGGTCATTACAGCGCGGAGCGCACTGTTAAGCGAGCATTGACAATGTGCTATTGGCCACGAATGCGATCTGATATTGAAAACTTTTGTAACCTGTGTAAGTCATGTGAAGCCTTTAGTAAACCCGTGCCACAACGCAGAGCGCCTTTATATTCCATCCAGTCTGACTGACCGTTTCAGTTTGTGTCCACAGCCATTACTGTACTTCCAGTTACCGCAGCGGGCAACAGATATGTACTAGTAATATAAGATCATTTTACTAAATATGTCAAAACTTATGCCATGCGTGACCAAAAGGCTACAACAGTTGCAGTTATTCTGTGAGCGATACATTCCTGACCATGGTGTTCCTGAAGAACTGTTTTCCGATCAAGGCCGGCAATATGAATCAGAGGTCATTCAAACTATATGTGAGCGACTGAACATTAAAAAGAAAAGAACATTGTCATGCCACCCACGAGGTAACTGTATGGTGGAAAGATTTAATCGGACGTTGAAGGAACAATTGGCTAAATTCATTCATGATCATGTTGGATCATTATTTACCTGTTATGATCCTGTCCTTTAATGCAACCCCTCACTCAAACACGGGGTATTCACTTTATTTTTTTGCTCATGGCAGAGAGCCAAGGCTACCCACAGAGGTGCAAGTGGCCCCTCCCAGGGAAACTGCCAACCCACAAAACTATGGTTCAGAACTGGTTTCACGTATGAAATGGTTCGTTTGCATCGAGACGAACAAGACCTCAAACGTGAACATTACTATAACAAACAAGTTAATTTCAAGCCTTATCGGTGTGGGGATTTGGTTTGGCTCAGTGATCCTACCACACGACAAAAACTTTGTCCGAACTGGACTGGACCTTTTAGGGTGGTTTCTGTGAATGATGACGGGCTTGTTTACAAGCTGTTGGATGTTAGGGATCCTCAAGCTCATTCACTATGATCGTTTGAAACCGTACAATGGTACTGAAATTGAATTCACGGCAACTAGGATTTTGCCTCAGTCAGACGCTAGTTTTCGGTACACAGCGTTGTCTGGTTCTCTTCCTTATGGTTTTGGTGGCAATGGGTTGACTCAGATATCAGAGTCTATTGGGCCTTCTGTGCCTTTACAGAGGGGGCCGACGGGGCGAGTCTCCCATTGGCCATCTTTGCACGCCCACAGTGACCCTTCACTGCCCATTATGACTAGAAGTGGTCGTGTTGTTCGCAAGCCTCAGCGGCTTCTTGTGTAAAGGGCCAGGCTGTTCTGTAACGTTTACAAAAAAAAAAAAAACATGTCTATGGGCAACGCATGCCTTTATTTCGCTTACGTGTTTTTATGTATGACTTGATATTGTTCACAGATCCTTTGTTTTGGGTTGCATGTTTTCTCCACTGATGATTTATTTTTCTGGACAAATGTATATAATTGATTAAGTTGAAATGGGGACATTTCATTTGAAGGAAGGAAGGAGGAAGGTATGTAAGATGATTTATTTTCACTAGGATGTCCATATTTGTATAGACCTATTTTATTTCTTATTTAGGGGAACTATTGTTTTGTTGTATTGGCGGAGGGATTTGGAGTGTAAGGAGGAACAAGCGAGAGAGGGGGACGCGTTATGTGGAGTGAGCCGACGAATGAATAAAAGTCGTATGTGGAGCTATTCCCTCTCCGTGTGCTGTTCTTTCTCCCACGAACTCAGATGTCGGAATAGCACTCACCACCCCCAGGGAATCGAGTGCTACAATATATATATAAATCAACTCTAAGTAAGTAAATTGCCCAATCCTGAAATTTCTGCCATGTGTTACATCGAGTGTAATGTAAATTATATATTTATTATGAGTATGAGAGTATAACAAAACATAACACGACAGTGGTCGGTCTGATCTCGGAAGGGGACGAGACAGCCTACAGAGAGGAGGTAAAGAGACTGACAGCTTGGTGCAAGGACAACAGACTGCACCTTAACACTGCAAAAACAAAGGAGATTGTCGTCGACTTCAGGAGGAACAAGACGGTGCCGCCCCCCCCTCTGCATCGAAGGCGTGTGTGTGGAGAGGGTCCACACGTTCAAGTTCCTGGGAGTACAGATCTCCGACGACCTTTCTTGGACTCACAACACCACAGCAGTGGTAAAGAAGGTCCGCCAGCGTCTGCACTTCCTGAGAGTCCTCAGGAAATTCAACCTGGACAGGAAGCTGCTGCTAGCCTTCTACCACTCGTCCATCGAGAGCCTGCTGACGTACTGTGTCTCCACCTGGTACAGCGGCTACACTGAGGCGGACAGAGTGAGGCTCCAGAGGACAGTCAAAACAGCGCAAAGGATTATTGGCTGCCCTCTCCCCACACTGTCGGACATCTACACCGCCCGGTGCCTCAGAAGGGCTCTCAACATCGTCAAAGACAATACCCACCCAAACTCACACCTGTTCGACCTGATGCCCTCTAGCAGGCGCTACAGATGCATCAAATCGAGGACCAATAGACTGAGAAACAGTTTCTTTCCGAGAGCCATCTCCATTCTGAACTCTCACACACACACGAGAACACCCTTACCTTGCAGAACAGCATTGTGATGTGTTTTTATATACCCTATTCAGTACTGAATTCCTTTGCACTCTCTTATTTATCTATCTAATTTATATATTTGTCTGTATTATTGTTGTTTTGCACTGGAGAGGGGAGCCCTCTAATCTCGTTGCACACTTGAGTACAATGACAATAAAGGGATTTCTAATTTCTAATTTCTAATAAATGTGCCTGAGTATGTACTGAAGTACTACATGCATGTAGGCATACGTAAGCACAAGTTTAAGTGCAATTGTGTATAGATTAGTAGGTTTGGATGTTGACTTGTTCCTTTTCTTTTCTTGTTGGGGTATATTATATAAATGATCTACTGAAACAAGTCAAATACAACACGGAAAAAGAGCAGGTGATAGGACTAGATGAGTTCTTAGCTTCTTCCTACTCCTACTCCGAAACTGTGCTTGTGACGATCAATTGTTTTCGCTTTTTAAATGTTCTACATCAGACTAAATTAATTTGTAATCTGTTTTATATGTTCAATAAAAATCAATCACTCAATTAAGACACAAACAGGGCCAAAGTAATGTTCAGGCTGATGCTGTGTCTCGGGCAATTTGAGTTTGATCTGTGTAAAAAGAAACATGTTTGTTCTGTAGTTGTTGTGGTATTAAGGCCCTGGCCGTATTTTTGCAAATCATCTATGTTCTGTAGCAGATTTACTGTAGTAGTTTTGCTAGTGTGTGTGACCGCTGTTTGTTCTAGTGTGTTTATGTATGTGGGGCTGAGTGTTCCAATTCTTAATAGGATCTGCAGCGATTCAGCTAGTCGGGGCCTATTGCCTATGGTGGCAGAAGGAGCGGCCATTCCGGATTGGCCAAATCCATCGACCGCCAGTTTAAAGATGCGTCGTGGAGTGACAGCGGCAGCGTTGCATCTGACAGCTGTAGCTCGTGTGCTCTCAGCCATCTTTGAAAAACAACTTGGTTGGTGGTAGAGAGGAGTCTCTGACTTTCTGAGTCGGAAATCCTACTTTGGTGGGCATTCCACTTGAAACATCTGAAGAGGAAATTGGAATTTCCTGATTTCCTAGTACAAATGAACACAGCATATAAACCCTCTACCAAGTACTGGAACAACCCCTCCCTGTGTCGATGCCCCACTTAATGACTACTCTCACACTGTATGTATGATGACACATTTCATTTTTTTTTATCTGTTAACAATAAATAAGCTAAGATGGTCAATACTGTGGGGCGGCATGGTGGACGACTGGTTAGCACAATGGCCTCACAGTGCAGAGGTCGTGGATTTGATCTCTGGCCTTCCTTTGTGGAGTTTGCATGTTCTCCCCGTGCATGTGTGGGTTGCCTCGGGTACTACGGTTTCTTCCCACATTCCGAAAACATGCATGGCAGGTTGATTGGACACTCTAAATTGCCCGTAGGTATGAGTCTGAGCGCAGATGGTTGTTCATCTATGTGTGCCGTGCAATTGGCTGGCGACCAGTTCACTGCCCGAAGACAGCTGGGATAGGCTCCAGAACCCCCTGCGACCCTTGTGAGGAGAAGTGGTCCAGATAATGGATGGTTGGTCAATACTGTGGTTTTCACCTAACTGAGATTGCAAAGGCGGCAACTGTTTTTTTTTTTGTTCCCTAATTATACAGTGTTAACAAAAGTCATGAAAGTGTATCATTGGGTGCTGTAATCCAGACTTTGTCAAATTCAGGGAAAAAGAAAATTATGTTCAGGCATGCAAATAAATACATATAATTTGGAATTTTAATCACAACATCGTGCAATCTAATGTAATAATTAGGAGAGTGATGAAAAACAAAAAAAAATGAAAATAGTGTTAGATTTAAAAGGAACAGTTCCTGACAAGCATAGCTGCCAGACACGTCTGCCTCCAGCCAACCTTGTGAATAGTCTCTCCACCCTCAATTTACTCATCCAATCACATTCAGACACCTTTGTGGTCTCAGATGTGACACAATTGCAATGTTGCTACTTTCTACAGTACTGCAATCCTGGGGATGCATAATTATTCGTCTGTTTTTCAAAGGAGATTCAGATATTGTTGCTTGGTGCTTATTTTTGTCACGCACAAACCTCACTGAATGGACTTAAAGACGTACGGTCAGTGGTGAATCATAGCATGTGCAAAATATGCAGTCCCGCACAACAACATGTAGAATACAGGATGTATACTGCGGGAGGCCGTGGCGCTGTTTGTTATGCTGGTCCCTGACGAGGAGGAGACACTTGTGGAAAAGGAAACCAAAAGAATTATAATGATATTATTCTTGCCACCAATGAACATTTAATTACCGTGTTGAACGAACGGAACAAAATAAACAAATGCAAATATTCACACAAACTCTTGTCATAAACATTCGAGGAGCTCGGCGTAAGAACTCTTGCATCTTCGTTTTTGTGCCAGGACAAATGTAGTTTGCCATGTTTGGGAATTTGGCAGCCCGCGTTACAGCTCACCAGGCATTCCGGTTGACTGAGGCCATTTTCTATTTTACACACTCGACGCACCTGACAATTGTGTGACAAAAAGTAGACTAGACTTTAAACCAGGGGAAACCAGGTCTAAGTTGTGATGGATTTGATCCAGGGGCAGGCGGACAGATTTTGCGCTCTGCTGATGCGTGGTGATGGCTTTATATTTCATTCACTAATATGACACCAGTGTACATGCATTGAACCATGTTAAGCAATGTAGAAATTAATTATTTCAATGCATTATTATAATTGTATTATCTTAAATATATTTCTAAAAGTAACACTTGACCACGACACAACAGGCTTGTGTTTGTGTGCATGGGGGAGTGTCACATAGATGCACAGTCGTAGCAAGACGGTCTTTAAATGGTCACTTTACAGCAGCCAAATTTATGCAAGTGAAGATCTTCTTGCACTTACTTTAAAACGTACTTTGTGTGAGCCGATCTGCATGGATTCCAATGCCTCCCCTGCACTGAATTTTTGAAGGAAGAGGAGCAACTTTAATTGACCAGGAATCAAGTGGGCTGGTTTCATTTGTAACTACGCCTATCTGTGAAAATACCAAAATAAAGAAAACACCACCACTGTGCGCAGTTGCTGGACTTGGCACGAAAATAGGACCCTAAAAATGTGGGCATTCTTAAATTGTCAAGTCGTCGTCTGCTACAATATTGAGTTTCCAGAAAAAAATATTTGACAATTCAGAGGGGTAGCAGGGATGCACTACACCTCCCATCCTTATTGTCATCACATTGAGGTTTATGAAGATGCAATGAAATACAAATAAAAAAAGAAGCATGTTCAAAAATAAAATTAAGTCAAATAA
Organism: Idiotropiscis lumnitzeri; assembly: GCF_059441095.1. NCBI lineage: Eukaryota > Metazoa > Chordata > Actinopteri > Syngnathiformes > Syngnathidae > Idiotropiscis > Idiotropiscis lumnitzeri. The sequence continues at coordinate 34,074 of NW_028283892.1, forward strand.
AATAGTAAAATGTTTTTTATTTCTTTGGGTTTCCCATACATAAAGTCTTTCTCAAGGACTTTCTCTGCAAGGAACTAGAGCACTACCAGAGCAGCATTATTGTTAATGGTGAGTGGAGCTGTAATAGCTGATCTTTGTTGTGGGTTACAAACTGAGTCTCTTCAGCATTCAAATCCACTTTGCATTGATTTTGCAGTTGAGCAGAAAATGCAACAACCCTATCTCAACCTCCATGTCTCCAAAGTCAATTGCGAGCACACACACACGCATACATGATGTTACAGGCAAGTGGCTTGTCTGAATGACGCCAGCCACCCCTATATAGACAGCACTGGTGACGCCAGCCTGAAAGAAAAATATTGGGTCGTTATTAGATTCTCAACACTCGCTGATCTACTGT
>NW_028283893.1:0-33676 GCF_059441095.1 Idiotropiscis lumnitzeri
CCTCGGTTGTCGCGGTTAATGGGGACCGAGACCACCCGCGGAAACTGAAAATCCGCGAAGTAGCGGCGCACCTTCAAAAATGCTTAAAAAAAAATACAATATATATAATGAATATATATATATATAGATATATATATAGATATATATATATATATATACAGAGAGAGAGAGAGAGTGAAATTCATGTTATAACAAAAAAAACAAATTATTATTAAAACGTATTATTTTTTTATTCCCCAGCCATTCTTTTTGTATTTATTTAATTACTCCGACTATTACCTGCTGGTACGCCGTCCGGTGTGCCCTGTGAAATGAAAGGTGGCATTCTTTATTTATTTATTTATTTATTCATTTATTCATTCATAACTGACAGCTTCGCGCTCCGTTCGTGCCCGGGCGGAAGAGGTGTTCCAATTCGGCTTAACTGTGACACACGCCCGCCCTCCTCCCCCGGAGCTTCCATTCGGTTAAACTTAGGGGCCGCTTGGCACCGCCCGTGCCCGGGGAAGGTGCTCCTCTTCGGCTTACTGTGACGCGAGCATGCCCGCCTCCTCCGGAGCTTCCATTCGGTTAAACTTAGGGGCCGCTTGGAACCGCCCGTGCCCGGCGAAGGTGCTCCTCTTCGGCTTACTGTGACGCGAGCATGCCCTCCTCCTCCGGAGCTTCCATTTGGTTAAACTTAGGGGCCGCTTGGAACCGCCCGTGCCCGGGGAAGGTGCTCCTCTTCGGCTTACTGTGACGCGAGCATGCCCTCCTCCTCCGGAGCTTCCATTCGGTTAAACTTAGGGGCCGCTTGGCACCGCCCGTGCCCGGGGAAGGTGCTCCTCTACGGCTTAACTGCCACGCACGCCGGCCGGAGCTCTTGTACGGTCCGAACCGCGCGAAACGTCGCCACCGATCGTGTCCGGGGGAACGTGCTCTTCTTCGTCCACTCTCCTCTTCGCCCACGCTCTTCTTCGGCGCACGCCGGCCGTCTAACCGCTCCAGCGCCCGTCGTGCCGCTCGGCGAAACTACAATGCCCCCAAATATTTTTTATACCCGCGAAGCACTGAACCCGCGAAAGGTGAACCGCGAAGTAGCGAGGGTTCACTGTATGTATAAGACCAAGACCTACAAAAAAAGTCTCTTGGAGAAATGAGCTAGGTTTTACAGGAAGTCGGCCATTTTGAATTTACTTAAAAGGGGCGGGTCACCACAATGGACTTTGTGTAGAAATTATTATTGGGGCCCGAGCAGCGACCGCGGCGAGGTCCCTATTGTTTATGTAGAAATTATTATTAGGGCCCGAGCAGCGACCGCTACGAGGTCCCCATTGTTTTTGTGGAAATTATTATTATTATTATTATTATTAGGGCCCGAGCAGTGACCGCTGCGAGGTCCCTATTGTTTTTCTAGAAATTGTTATTAGGGCCCGAGCTGCGACGGCTGCGAGGTCCCTATTGTTTTTGTAGAAAATATTAATACTTTTATTATTATTATTATTATTAGGGCCTGAACAGCGACCGCTGCGAAGTCCCTGTTGTTTTTGTAGAAATTATTATTATTATTATTTTTCCGATTGTTCGATTGCATTTTTGACCCCCGAAACATGCACAAAAATTCACCAAACTTGGCAGTCTCATCGGGCATGGCGAAAAATTTGATATTTTAACGTCTAATATGAACAGGAAGTGAGTTATGAATTTTTGAAAGTCCGACTTTTGCCCTTTTTTGCATGTTTACAGGGGTCATTCTTTTGCACCCTGATCCTAAAGGCTTCATCTGATTGCCTTAAAATTCTGTCTGTAGCATCTTAAGACCTGGGACAAACACTGGGGCTAAAATTTTTTGTTTCCGCAATACTATATGACGGGGGCGGGGCTTCGAAGTTTTCACTTAAGATTTCCTTCGCCGCAATGGACAAAATGCTTAATAACTCTCTTGCACATGCTGCTAAAAATCCAAAACTTCACATGTACATCAAGAGTCGGTACCTGAAGACATCTATATGTTTATATTCTGTTATACACCTTGCGCCAATCAATATCATTTTTTACATTTTGACGTCCTGCACGGTGCCCTTTTAACGAATCCGATTGAAAATTGGCTAGAAAAGACTCAAGACATTGATCTTACTCTATCCCTATTTTTGTGACTTTCCTTCGAAGGGCGTGGCTATTACGGTGCCGCAGAGTCTGATTATTCTCCGTGGCAACAAAAGTTCCTGCAAAATGATTCAGATGATCCATCTTCTCGAAATTTTTCACATTTGAGGATATTCAGGCCCTGAAGACGGCTGCCAACTTATTTTTGATCGGATGAGTGTTTAGGCCTTGAGGATGTCACAATACGAAAGTCTTTCGCCTTCTTCAGAGTGTCACATGATGGTGTCTTGTGGCCCGTCTTTATCAGCTGATGTTCCATGAGGGCGTGACTTACCTGTCACAAGAATGAAGGCAAGTCACGCCCCCCGCTGTCCGTTCACTCCGCCAAGATGCTGCTCCAGGTGGTAGAGAGGATGAAGGCTCCCTTGTCTCTGTTCATGGTTTTTATGCCTCGCTTGCAGATCTCAATGGCCTCTCTGATCCAGCGCTGTTGTTTGTTCTCTTCGGTGCGGATGACCCTGCCCTTCTCCCGGTCCATGATGTGGTTTTCCCTTTTGCAGTGGTCAGTGATTGCTGATTTGTAATGTTCATGTTGTGCTTGTTCTTTTACTGCTCTGATTTTTCATTTTTTTGACAGGTAAGTCACACCCTCATGGAACATCAGCTGATAAAGACGGGTCTCAAGACACCATCATGCGACACTCTGAAGAAGGCGAAAGACTCGCCGAAACATGTCAGGTAAAAAATTAACCTAAAACATAATTGTCTGCTTTTAATGAATCAGTCAAATATCAATAATAAGAAGACAAAATGAACCTAATACAAATAAATGAATGCTTAATAACGCCCCTGCACATGCTCCTAAAAATCCAAACCTTCACCTGTAAATAAAACGTCCCGACCTGAAGACATCTTAATGTTATTATTTTGTTATACACACAGCGCCGCCAAGTGGAATCAAAAATTTGTTTTTATTTTAATTTTCACGTACTGCACGGTGCCCTTTTGACGAATCCGACTGAAAATTAGTCAGAAAAGACTCAAGACAATGATCTTACTCTGTGCCGAATTTTGTGACGTTTTGGCAAAAGGCGTGGCTATTACGGTGCTGAAAAATCCGATTGTACTTTGTGGCAACAAAAGCTCCGGCAACATGACTCAGATGATCCTATCTTCTCGAAGTTGTACACATTTGAGGATACTTCAGCCCTGAAGACATCTACCAACTTATTTTTCATCGTAGTAGTAGCGCCACCAACTGGTAAAAGCTAATACAAGTTATTTTCTTGGATGTTTTTCTCCGTGCAACTCAACAAGGTCGCCCTCATATATGCTCGGATGACTGTTTCGGCCATGAGGATGTCACAATACGAAATTCATCCTTTTTCGTGAAAAGTTGTGGGAGTGGCATTGCACTGTTCGGCAATAAAACAACGCTGATTATGAGGTTCTAAATATGAACGACAACTCGTGAAACTTTACACACACATCAGGCAGAGCAAATTTATCAATATTTTATACGTTAGTTGTGCAGCTTTTTTGAAATGGCTCGCCATGGCCCTCGAGAAAAGTTAAAAAAAGAATAGAATAGAAATAGAAATCCCTTTATTGTCATTGTACTCAAGTGTGCAACGAGATTAGAGGGCTCCCCTCTCCAGTGCAATACAACAATAATACAGACAATATATAAATTAGATAAATAAATACGACAGTGCAATGGAATTCAGTACTGAATAGGGCATATAGAAACACATCACAATGCTGTTTTGCAAGGTTAGGGTGGTCTCGTGTGTGTGTGTGTGAGAGTTCAGTATGGAGATGGCTCTCGGAAAGAAACTGTTTCTCAGTCTATTGGTCCTTGATTTGATGCATCTGTAGCGCCTGCCAGAGGGCAACAGGTCGAACAGGTGTGAGTTTGGGTGGGTATTGTCTTTGACGATGTTGAGAGCCCTTCTGAGGCACCGGGCGGTGTAGATGTCCGACAGCGAGGGGAGAGGGCAGCCAATAATCCTTTGCGCTGTTTTGACTGTCCTCTGGAGCCTCACTCTGTCCGCCTCAGTGCAGCCGCTGTACCAGGTGGAGACACAGTACGTCAGCAGGCTCTCGATGGACGAGTGGTAGAAGGCCAGCAGCAGCTTCCTGTCCAGGTTGAATTTCCTGAGGACTCTCAGGAAGTGCAGACGTTGGCGGACCTTCTTTACCACTGCTGTGGTGTTGTGACTCCAAGAAAGGTCATCGGAGATCTGTACTCCCAGGAACTTGAACGTGTGGACCCTCTCCACACACACGCCTTCGATGCAGAGGGGGGGCGGCAGCGTCTTGTTCCTCCTGAAGTCGACGACAATCTCCTTTGTTTTAGCAGAGTTAAGGTGCAGTCTGTTGTCCTTGCACCAAGTTGTCAGTCTCCCTACCTCCTCTCTATAGGCTGTCTCGTCACCTTCCGAGATCAGACCGACCACTGTCGTGTCGTCAGCAAACTTGACGATGGTGTTGTTGCCGTGGGCCGGGCTGCAGTCGTAGGTGTAGAGGGCGTACAGGAGAGGGCTCAGCACGCATCCTTGGGGGGAACCGGTGCTCAGCATGAGGGTGGAGGACGTGTAGGGGCCGAGCAACACAGTCTGGGGTCTGTTGGTCAGAAAGTCCTTAATCCAGATGCGTGTGAGGGCAGGGAGGCCGAGAGTGTCCAGTTTGGCGACGAGGATGTCTGGGATGATCGTGTTGAATGCCGAGCTGTAGTCCACAAAGAGCATCCTTGCATAGCTCCGCTGTTGTTCCAGGTGGCCCAGCACAACATGCAGAGCAGCCCTGGTTGAGTGTTTCACCTCGCTTTTTGTAAATTTTATGGAGTACAGTGAACCCTCGGTTATCGCGGTTAATGGGGACCGAGACCACCCGCGAAAACTGAAAATCCGCGAAGTAGCGGCGCACCTTCAAAAATGCTTAAAAAAAAAATACAATATATATAATAATATATATATATATATATATATATATATATATATATATATATATATATATATATATATACGGGGAGAGAGAGAGTGAAATTCATGTTATAACAAAAAAAACAAATTATTATTAAAACGTATTATTTTTTTATTCCCCAGCCATTCTTTTTGTATTTATTTAATTACTCAGACTTTTACCTGCTGGTACGCCGTCTGGTGTGCCCTGTGAAATGAAAGGTGCCATTCTTTATTTATTTATTTATTTATTCATTTATTCATTCATAACTGACAGCTTCGCGCTCCGCTCGTGCCCGGGCGGAAGAGGTGCTCCAATTCGGCTTAACTGTGACACACGCCCACCCTCCTCCCCCGGAGCTTCCATTCGGTTAAACTTAGGGGCCGCTTGGCACCGCCCGTGCCCGGGGAAGGTGCTCCTCTTCGGCTTACTGTGTCGCGAGCATGCCCTCCTCCTCCGGAGCTTCCATTCGGTTAAACTTAGGGGCCGCTTGGAACCGCCCGTGCCCGGGGAAGGTGCTCCTCTTCGGCTTACTGTGACGCGAGCATGCCCTCCTCCTCCGGAGCTTCCATTCGGTTAAACTTAGGGGCCGCTTGGCACCGCCCGTGCCCGGGGAAGGTGCTCCTCTACGGCTTAACTGCCACGCACGCCGGCCGGAGCTCTGGTACGGTCCGAACCGCGCGAAACGTCGCCACCGATCGTGTCCGGGGGAACGTGCTCTTCTTCGTCCACTCTTCTCTTCGCCCACGCTCTTCTTCGGCGCACGCCGGCCGTCTAACCGCTCCAGCGCCCCGTCGTGCCGCTCGGCGAAACTACAATGCCCCCGAATATTTTTTATACCCGCGAAGCACTGAACCCGCGAAAGGTGAACCGCGAAGTAGCGAGGGTTCACTGTATGTATAAGACCAAGACCTACAAAAAAGTCTCTTGGAGCAATGAGCTAGGTTTTACAGGAAGTCGGCCATTTTGAATTTATTAAAAGGGGGCGGGTCACCACAATGGACTTTGTGTAGAAATTATTATTGGGGCCCGAGCCGCGACCGCGGCGAGGTCCCTATTGTTTATGTAGAAATTATTATTAGGGCCCGAGCAGCGACCGCTACGAGGTCCCCATTGTTTTTGTGGAAATTTTTATTATTATTATTATTATTAGGGCCCGAGCAGTGACCGCTGCGAGGTCCCTATTGTTTTTCTAGAAATTGTTATTAGGGCCCGAGCTACGACGGCTGCGAGGTCCCTATTGTTTTTGTAGAAAATATTATTACTTTTATTATTATTATTATTATTATTATTAGGGCCTGAGCAGCGACCGCTGCGAAGTCCCTGTTGTTTTTGTAGAAATTATTATTATTATTATTTTTCCGATTGTACGATTGCATTTTTGACCCCCGAAACATGCACAAAAACTCACCAAACTTGGCAGTCTCATCGGGCATGGCGAGAAATTTGATATTTTAACGTCTAATATGAACAGGAAGTGAGTTATGAATTTTTGAAAGTCCGACTTTTGCCCTTTTTTGCATGTTTACAGGGGTCATTCTTTTGCACCCTGATCCTAAAGGCTTCATCTGATTGCCTTAAAATTCTGTCTGTAGCATCTTAAGACCTGGGACAAACACTGGGGCTAAAATCTTTTGTTTCCGAAATACTATATGACGGGGGCGGGGCTTCAAAGTTTTCACTTAAGATTTCCTTCGCCGCAATGGACAAAATGCTTAATAACTCTCCTGCACATGCTGCTAAAAATCCAAAACTTCACATATACATAAAGAGTCGGTACCTGAAGACATCTATATGTTTATATTCTGTTATACACCTTGCGCCAATCAATATAATTTTTTACATTTTGACGTACTGCACGGTGCCCTTTTAACGAATCCGATTGAAAATTGGCTAGAAAAGACTCAAGACATTGATCTTACTCTATCCCTATTTTTGTGACTTTCCTTCGAAGGGCGTGGCTATTGCGGTGCCGCAGAGTCTGATTATTCTCCGTGGCAACAAAAGTTCCTGCAAAATGATTCAGATGATCCATCTTCTCGAAATTTTTCACATTTGAGGATATTCAGGCCCTGAAGACGGCTGCCAACTTATTTTTGATCGCAGTGGTAGCGCCACCAACTGGTTAAAACAAATACAAATTATTTTCGTTGATGTTTTTCTCCGGGCAGGTTAACAAAATCTACCTTATATTTGCTCGGATGAGTGTTTAGGCCTTGAGGATGTCACAATACGAAAGTCTTTCGCCTTCTTCAGAGTGTCACATGATGGTGTCTTGTGACCCGTCTTTATCAGCTGATGTTCCATGAGGGCGTGACTTACCTGTCACAAGAATGAAGGCAAGTCACGCCCCCCGCTGTCCGTTCACTCCGCCAAGATGCTGCTCCAGGTGGTAGAGAGGATGAAGGCTCCCTTGTCTCTGTTCATGGTTTTTATGCCTCGCTTGCAGATCTCAATGGCCTCTCTGATCCAGCGCTGTTGTTTGTTCTCTTCGGTGCGGATGACCCTGCCCTTCTCCCGGTCCATGTTCCCTTTTGCAGTGGTCAGTGATTGCTGATTTGTAATGTTCATGTTGTGCTTGTTCTTTTACTGCTATGATTTTTCATTTTTTTGACAGGTAATTCACACCCTCATGGAACATCAGCTGATAAAGACGGGTCTCAAGACACCATCATGCGACACTCTGAAGAAGGCGAAAGACTCGCCGAAACATGTCAGGTAAAAAATTTACCTAAAACATAATTGTCTGCTTTTAATGAATCTGTCAAATATCAATAATAAGAAGACAAAATGAACCTAATACAAATAAATGAATGCTTAATAACTCCCCTGCACATGCTCCTAAAAATCCAAACCTTCACCTGTAAATAAAATGTCCCGACCTGAAGACATCTTAATGTTATTATTTTGTTATACACACAGCGCCGCCAAGTGGAATAAAAAATTTGTTTTTATTTTAATTTTCACGTACTGCACGGTGCCCTTTTGACGAATCCGACTGAAAATTAGTCAGAAAAGACTCAAGACAATGATCTTACTCTCTGCCGAGTTTTGTGACGTTTTGGCAAAAGGCGTGGCTATTACGGTGCTGAAAAGTCCGATTGTACTTTGTGGCAACAAAAGCTCCGGCAACATGACTGAGATGATCCTATCTTCTCGAAGTTGTACACATTTGAGGATACTTCAACCCTGAAGACATCTACCAACTTATTTTTCATCGTAGTAGTAGCGCCATCAACTGGTAAAAGCTAATACAAGTTATTTTCTTGGATGTTTTTCTCCGTGCAACTCAACAAGGTCGCCCTCATATATGCTCGGAGGACTGTTTCGTCCATGAGGATGTCACAATACGAAATTCATCCTTTTTCGTGAAAAGTTGTGGGAGTGGCATTGCACTGTCCGGCAATAAAACAACGCTGATTATGAGGTTCTAAATATGAACGACAACTCGTGAAACTTGACACACACATCAGGCAGAGCAAATTTATCAATATTTTATACGTTAGTTGTGCAGCTTTTTTTAAATGGCTCGCCATGGCCCTCGAGAAATGTTCAAAAAAGCAGCCCTGGTTGAGTGTTTCACCTCGCTTTTTGTAAATTTTATGGAGTACAGTGAACCCTCGGTTGTCGCGGTTAATGGGGACCGAGACCACCCGCGGAAACTGAAAATCCGCGAAGTAGCGGCGCACCTTCAAAAATGCTTAAAAAAAAATACAATATATATAATAAATATATATATATATAGATATATATATAGATATATATTGATATATATATATATATACAGAGAGAGAGAGAGAGTGAAATTCATGTTATAACAAAAAAAACAAATTATTATTAAAACGTATTATTTTTTTATTCCCCAGCCATTCTTTTTGTATTTATTTAATTACTCCGACTATTACCTGCTGGTACGCCGTCCGGTGTGCCCTGTGAAATGAAAGGTGGCATTCTTTATTTATTTATTTATTTATTCATTTATTCATTCATAACTGACAGCTTCGCGCTCCGTTCGTGCCCGGGCGGAAGAGGTGTTCCAATTCGGCTTAACTGTGACACACGCCCGCCCTCCTCCCCCGGAGCTTCCATTCGGTTAAACTTAGGGGCCGCTTGGCACCGCCCGTGCCCGGGGAAGGTGCTCCTCTTCGGCTTACTGTGACGCGAGCATGCCCGCCTCCTCCGGAGCTTCCATTCGGTTAAACTTAGGGGCCGCTTGGAACCGCCCGTGCCCGGCGAAGGTGCTCCTCTTCGGCTTACTGTGACGCGAGCATGCCCTCCTCCTCCGGAGCTTCCATTCGGTTAAACTTAGGGGCCGCTTGGCACCGCCCGTGCCCGGGGAAGGTGCTCCTCTACGGCTTAACTGCCACGCACGCCGGCCGGAGCTCTGGTACGGTCCGAACCGCGCGAAACGTCGCCACCGATCGTGTCCGGGGGAACGTGCTCTTCTTCGTCCACTCTCCTCTTCGCCCACGCTCTTTTTCGGCGCACGCCGGCCGTCTAACCGCTCCAGCGCCCGTCGTGCCGCTCGGCGAAACTACAATGCCCCCGAATATTTTTTATACCCGCGAAGCACTGAACCCGCGAAAGGTGAACCGCGAAGTAGCGAGGGTTCACTGTATGTATAAGACCAAGACCTACAAAAAAGTCTCTTGGAGCAATGAGCTAGGTTTTACAGGAAGTCGGCCATTTTGAATTTACTTAAAAGGGGCGGGTCACCACAATGGACTTTGTGTAGAAATTATTATTGGGGCCCGAGCAGCGACCGCGGCGAGGTCCCTATTGTTTATGTAGAAATTATTATTAGGGCCCGAGCAGCGACCGCTACGAGGTCCCCATTGTTTTTGTGGAAATTATTATTATTATTATTATTAGGGCCCGAGCAGTGACCGCTGCGAGGTCCCTATTGTTTTTCTAGAAATTGTTATTAGGGCCCGAGCTGCGACGGCTGCCACATTGTTTGCCCTGGTTGTTTCAGTTAATAAATTCCCTTCACGTTACTGACCTCTCTGCCTCCTCGCCTTTTGGGTCCACCTCCTCCTCGCCGACCGGCGAGTCCTGACAGAATGACCCGACCATAGAAGGACCCAGCGAGAGGCTCACGGCGGCGTCATGGATATTCAGGCCCTGAAGACGGCTGCCAACTTATTTTTGATCGCAGTGGTAGCGCCACCAACTGGTTAAAACAAATACAAATTATTTTCGTTGATGTTTTTCTCCGGGCAGGTTCACAAAATCTACCTTATATTTGCTCGGATGAGTGTTTAGGCCTTGAGGATGTCACAATACGAAAGTCTTTCGCCTTCTTCAGAGTGTCACATGATGGTGTCTTGTGACCCGTCTTTATCAGCTGATGTTCCATGAGGGCGTGACTTACCTGTCACAAGAATGAAGGCAAGTCACGCCCCCCGCTGTCCGTTCACTCCGCCAAGATGCTGCTCTAGGTGGTAGAGAGGATGAAGGCTCCCTTGTCTCTGTTCATGGTTTTTATGCCTCGCTTGCAGATCTCAATGGCCTCTCTGATCCAGCGCTGTTGTTTGTTCTCTTCGGTGCGGATGACCCTGCCCTTCTCCCGGTCCATGATGTGGTTTTCCCTTTTGCAGTGGTCAGTGATTGCTGATTTGTAATGTTCATGTTGTTGTCCATGACGCCGCCGGACGGACAACCCCCCTCAGCCTGCCGACCAACCCCGTGTCCTTCAAGTAGGTTCCATTTTCCGCTCGACGTCTGTTTCTCCCCTTTTGCCCCCCGATTACAGCACCGATTACCAGCCTGTCATACCCCCTCACCTGATCATAGATTCGGATTACGAGGACGATTTTGAGCACCAAGCCCTTTCACCCCCTCACGGTTCGAGTAAGTCCGGTCACGAGTTTGATTTTGAGCACCTTGCCCCTCACATTTTTTCCGATCCAGATCACGACTATGATTTTGAATATATTGCCACTCTCTTAGTCGCTCAGCGCAACGCGGAGTTATTTTTGAGCCGTCACCTTCCTCCCCCCGAGCCATTTGAGTTTTTCGCGACCACCTCCCACTCCCCCTCGCGCGCTTCACGTCCCAAATCCCGGAAGTCACGGTCACGTCGCGCACATCGTTCACCATCAGTTTCAGCACCGGATCACGCTCCCCTGGCGTCTCCTAGCTCGCGTTCACCAGCCCCCGCAGTCACGGTCCCTCAGGTCTCCCGTTTTCCTGATTCCCTATGGCGGCAGGCTGACAGGGATCAGGGCCCCCGGTTCGGCTGTGCCCGGATCGACTGCTGCGCCCGGCCCGCTGTCGCCTCCACGCCTGCAGCAGTGACCAATGCAGCTCCCGCTGCACGGACCCCGCCGCCTCCATGCGAGCCGCAGCCTCCAGAGTCCCGTGCCGACTCCTCGAAGGCGGCCGAGCCCCGTTCCGGCTCCCCGCCAGCTGCTGAGCCCTGTCCCGGCTCCCCGCCAGCTGCTGAGCCCAGTCCCGGCTCCCCGCCAGCTGCTGAGCCCTGTCCCGGCTCCCCGCCAGCTGCTGTGCCCTGTCCCGGCTCCCCGCCAGCTGCTGAGCCCTGTCCCGGCTCCCCGCCAGCTGCTGAGCCCAGTCCCGGCTCCCCGCCAGCTGCTGAGCCCAGTCCCGGCTCCCCGCCAGCTGCTGAGCCCAGTCCCGGCTCCCCGCCAGCTGCTGAGCCCAGTCCCGGCTCCCCGCCAGCTGCTGAGCCCAGTCCCGGCTCCCCGCCAGCTGCTGAGCCCAGTCCCGGCTCCCCGCCAGCTGCTGAGCCGTGTCCCGGCTCCCCGTCAGCGGCCGAGCCCCGTCCCGGGGCCCCAATGGCGATCCCAGCTCCCGATCCAGCGGAGCACGCTGTGCGCCCGAACCAAGTTCACGTTCAGGCGGAGCACATCCTGCCCCCGACCCAAGTTCACGTTCACGCGGAGCCCGTCCGGCGTCCGTCCCTAGTTCACGTTCAGGCGGAGCACGCTGTGCGTCCGTCCCAAGCTCACGTTCAGGCGGAGCACGCTGTGCGTCCGTCCCAAGCTCACGTTCAGGCGGAGCACGTTGTGCGTCCGTCCCAAGTCCACGTTCAGGGGAAGCACACCCTGCTTCCGACCCAGGTTCACGTTCAGGAGGAGCACGCTGCGCGTCCGTCCCAAGCTCACGTTCCGGCGGAGCACGTTGTGCGTCCGTCCCAAGCCCATGTTCCGGTGGGGCACGCCTTGCCTCCGCTCCAAGCTCACGTTTTGGCAGAACACGGCCCGCAGCCGTCACTCCCGGTCCCTGCACCCGTGGTGGACGACGAGCAGTCGCCTGCCGTATCGGTCCCAGCGGCGCCTGATGAAGCGCCGCCGCTCCCGGTCCCGGTGCCTGCGATGGACGACGGTCCGCCGCCGAGTCACGCCTCAGCCTCGGCGACGCACGACGACCCACCATCGCACCCCGCTCTGGCCTCGGCAGCATCCGACGACCCGTCGCCACTGCTCGCCTTGGCTCCGGCACAACGCTCGACGACCCACGGCCGCTCCTGGTTTCTGCCTCGGCGGTGGACGGCGACCCACCGCCGCTCCACATTCTTGTCTCGGCAGGGGTCGACGACCAGCCGCCGCTCCCGGTTCCGGTGCCCGCGATGGACGACGGTCCGCCGCCGCGTCACGCCTCAGTCTCGGCGACGCACGAGGACCCACCACCGCGCCCCGCTCTGGCCGCGGCAGCATCCGACGACCCGTCGCCACTGCTCGCCTTGGCCCCGGCGGCGCTCGACGGCCCGCGGCCGCTCTTGGTTCCTGCCTCGGCGGTGGACGACGACCCACCGCCGCTCCATGTTCTTGTCTCGGCAGGGATCGACGACCAGCCGTCGCTCTGCGTTCCTGTGTCGGCGGGGTTCAACGATGGGCCGCCGCCCCACGTTCCGGTCTCGGCGGTGTTCGACGACCAGCCGCCGCTCCACGTTCCTGACGCGGCGGGGTTCGACGACCAGCCGTCGCTCCACGTTCCGGTCTCGGCGACGCTCGACGACCAGCCGCCGCTCCACGCTCCCGCCTCGGCGACGCTCGACGACCAGCCGCCGCTCCACGCTCCCGCCTCGGCGGGGCTCGACGACCAGCCGCCGCTCCGCGTTCCTGTCTCGGCGGGGCTCGACGACCAGCCGCCGCTCCACGTTCCTGTCTCGGCGGGGCTCGACGACCAGCCGCCGCTCCGCGTTCCTGTCTCGGCGGGGCTCGACGACCAGCCGCCGCTCCACGTTCCTGTCTCGGCGGGGCTCGACGACCAGCCGCCGCTCCACGTTCCTGTCTCGGCGGGGCTCGACAATCTGCCGCCGCTCCACGTTCCTGTCTCGGCAGGGTTCAACGACCAGCCGCCGCGCCACGTTCCTGACTCGGCGACGTTCCATGGCCTGCCGCCGCTCCTCGCCCCAGCTCCATCAGCGGACTTCATGTGGCGTTCGGGTCGTTCCGGACGTCCGCCTGAATGGCCCCAATGGGACGCACTGGCCTGGCCACCCTCACGGCCCCCTGAAGGGTCACGAAAAGACTCGCTGGTCTGGCCTCCCGGGAATCCGCCAGACCGGTCTCGATCACGGGTCGTTGACCCACCTCCCGACCCCTTCCGCCCACCCTCGTTCTTAGACATGGTTTTCCTTTTCTTTTCTTTTCCTTTTTTTTGGGACGTCTGGAATCCGTCCCTTGAGGGGGGGGTACTGTCATGATCCGCGTCGGGCATGACAGCCTTTTGTTATTGTTTTCATATGCATGCGGTTTTTGTTATTGTTTTTGTTGTTATTTTCTCCCCTCCTTCCTGCCATGTGCCTTTTCCTGTCTGTTTTGATCAGCTGAGCAGGGGCGTTTCCCCTCAGCACCTCGCCCTCACCAGCCACGCACCTGCTCCTCATCAACGATCACACACCTGCTCCCCATCTGCTCCCCTGATTACCGGACTACTTAAGCCTTCCATGCTCTCAACCCAGTGTCGGGTCATTGCCGAAAATCACGGACAGCCACGACCACCTTTGTTCACGTTCTGCTCCTTGTTCATGTTCATGCTCTGGTTCCCCTCTTCGTTCCCGTCTTTCAGTGTTGTTCCTCGCCCTGCCTCCCAGTCTGGTCACGTTAAGTTTGTCTTTTGTTATTTTTCACCCTGCCACATTGTTTGCCCTGGTTGTTTCAGTTAATAAATTCCCTTCACGTTACTGACCTCTCTGCCTCCTCGCCTTTTGGGTCCACCTCCTCCTCGCCGACCGGCGAGTCCTGACAGTGCTTGTTCTTTTACTGCTCTGATTTTTCATTTTTTTGACAGGTAAGTCACACCCACATGGAACATCAGCTGATAAAGACGGGTCTCAAGACACCATCATGCGACACTCTGAAGAAGGCGAAAGACTCGCCGAAACATGTCAGGTAAAAAATTAACCTAAAACATAATTGTCTGCTTTTAATGAATCAGTCAAATATCAATAATAAGAAGACAAAATGAACCTAATACAAATAAATGAATGCTTAATAACGCCCCTGCACATGCTCCTAAAAATCCAAACCTTCACCTGTAAATAAAACGTCCCGACCTGAAGACATCTTAATGTTATTATTTTGTTATACACACAGCGCCGCCAAGTGGAATCAAAAATGTGTTTTTATTTTAATTTTCACGTACTGCATGGTGCCCTTTGTCACGATCCGTGCCTCGTCGTTGCAGCAGAGTGGGCGGGGTCGAGGGCGCGTTGCCCGGAGACGCGGCCACGAGCGGGGCGAGCTCACGAGACGCTCAGCTGTAACTCATCACGCCAGTGATTACTGACTATATAAGCCTCCGACACGCACCTCCGCGTGTCGGATTATTGCTGACCAACTTGCTCTCGCCTTGTGCCTTTGCTATAGTCTTTGCCAACCTTTGCTCCGTGTCTTGATCGTGCTTATTGTTACCTTGTTTATGTCTTCAGCTACGTTTCGGCTCGCTTTGTGTTTTTCGATGATTGGATTTAACCTTACCCTTTGGAGGAAGGACATTCTTGTTTTCGGTTTTCTTGCGTTGCAAGCTCCTTTTGTTAATCGTTTTTCTTTTCCTGGGGGAAGGTTGTTCCCCCAGTGTTTTTCGTTCACGTCGCCCGGCGTCTGTAAGTATAGCTCCACTATTGTCTCTGATAGCAACTCCCCTTGCCTATCGACTGTAAATTGTTTTTTGCCGGCCACAATAAATATTGTTCCTACCATATTTTCCCTTGTCTGCGCCTTAAGAATCCACCCACACCGCTTCCCAGCCCCGGCTGGGGAGCGATCCTCACAGAATAATCCGACCATGGATTCTGCAGACAAGGAGAAAATTTTTCATGCCTTGACCGGCCAAAGAACCCCGACAAGAGCCGGCTGCCAGCGTGGCAGGGGATCCGGACAGTCCCGGTACCCCCTTGAGACTGGAGATGGCCGGGGAGATCATGGGACTCGGTGGTAGCATCAAGATTCGCGCACTCATTGACTCTGGCGCTGACGAATGCTTTATTGATGCGGGCTTAGTGTCCCGACTCGGCTGCGTGGTCACCGAGCTCGATAGATCCAAAAGAATCTATGACCTCGACGGGCGCGAGCTGGCCGATGTCCGGCGCTTAACCGAGCCTCTTACCTTAAAGTTGTCGGGTAACCATATCGAGAAGCGCTCCTTCTTCGTCATGCCGGCCAGGTCAGCCCCCGTCGTGCTAGGAATTCCGTGGCTAACCTCACACAACCCAGTCATCGACTGGGGGCGCCTTTCAATCCAAAATTGGAGCCCGTTTTGCTACGCGCATTGCCTACGGTCCGCCGAGGAGGGCGTGCAGGTTAGGGATCAGGTTCCCCGTCTCGGCTGCGCCCGGTCCACCTGCTGCGCCCGGCCCGCCGCAGCCTCTCCGTCAGCGGCACAGACCATGCCGCCCCTTCGCCAGCTGCGGCAGACCACGCCGCCTCCTCGCCAGCTGCTGAGCCCCGTTCCGGGCTCCCCGCCAGCTGCTGAGCCCCGTCCCGGCTCCCCGCCAGCTGCTGAGCCCCGTCCCGGCTCCCCGCCAGCTGCTGAGCCCCGTCCCGGCTCCCCGCCAGCTGCTGAGCCCCGTCCCGGCTCCCCGCCAGCTGCTGAGTCCCGTTCCGGCTCCTCGCCAACTGCTGAGCCCCGTTCTGGCGCTTCAAGTTCCTGTTCCGGCGGTGCACGTCCTGCGTTCGTCCCAAGTTCACGTTCCGGCGGAGCACGTCGTGCGTTCGTCCCAAGTTCTCGTTCAGGCGGAGCACGCCCGGCGTCCGTCTCAAGGTCAAGTCCACGTTCAAGCGGAGCACTCCCTGCGTCCGTCCCAAGTTCACGTCTCGGCGGAGCACATCGTGCGTCCGCCTCAAGTCCACGTTCCCGTCTCGACGGGGTTCGACGATCAGCCGCCGCTCCACGTTCCAGTCCCGGCGGGGCTCGACGACCAGCCGCCGCTCCACGTTCCAGTCCCGGCGGGGCTCGACGACCAGCCGCCGCTCCACGTTCCAGTCCCGGCGGGGCTCGACGACCAGCCACCGTTCCACGTTCCTGTCCCTGGTCTGGCCTCCCGGACATCCGCCAGACCGGTCTCGAACTCGGGTGGTGGTCCCACCTCCCAACCCCTTCCGCCCACCCTTGTTCTTGGACTGTGTATTTGTGTTGTTTGGGACGTCTGGAATCCGTCCGTTAAGGGGGGGGTACTGTCACGATCCGTGCCTCGTCGTTGCAGCAGAGTGGGCGGGGTCGAGGGCGCGTTGCCCGGAGACGCGGCCACGAGCGGGGCGAGCTCACGAGACGCTCAGCTGTAACTCATCACGCCAGTGATTACTGACTATATAAGCCTCCGACACGCACCTCCGCGTGTCGGATTATTGCTGACCAACTTGCTCTCGCCTTGTGCCTTTGCTATAGTCTTTGCCAACCTTTGCTCCGTGTCTTGATCGTGCTTATTGTTACCTTGTTTATGTCTTCAGCTACGTTTCGGCTCGCTTTGTGTTTTTCGATGATTGGATTTAACCTTACCCTTTGGAGGAAGGACATTCTTGTTTTCGGTTTTCTTGCGTTGCAAGCTCCTTTTGTTAATCGTTTTTCTTTTCCTGGGGGAAGGTTGTTCCCCCAGTGTTTTTCGTTCACGTCGCCCGGCGTCTGTAAGTATAGCTCCACTATTGTCTCTGATAGCAACTCCCCTTGCCTATCGACTGTAAATTGTTTTTTGCCGGCCACAATAAATATTGTTCCTACCATATTTTCCCTTGTCTGCGCCTTAAGAATCCACCCACACCGCTTCCCAGCCCCGGCTGGGGAGCGATCCTCACACCCTTTTGACGAATCCGACTGAAAATTAGTCAGAAAAGACTCAAGACAATGATCTTACTCTCTGCCGAATTTTGTGACGTTTTGGCAAAAGGCGTGGCTATTACGGTGCTGAAAAGTCCGATTGTACTTTGTGGCAACAAAAGCTCCGGCAACATGACTCAGATGATCCTATCTTCTCGAAGTTGTACACATTTGAGGATACTTCAGCCCTGAAGACATCTACCAACTTATTTTTCATCGTAGTAGTAGCGCCACCAACTGGTAAAAGCTAATACAAGTTATTTTCTTGGATGTTTTTCTCCGTGCAACTCAACAAGGTCGCCCTCATATATGCTCGGATGACTGTTTCGGCCATGAGGATGTCACAATACGAAATTCATCCTTTTTCGTGAAAAGTTGTGGGAGTGGCATTGCACTGTTCGGCAAAAAAACAACGCTGATTATGAGGTTCTAAATATGAACGACAACTCGTGAAACTTTACACACACATCAGGCAGAGCAAATTTATCAATATTTTATACGTTAGTTGTGCAGCTTTTTTGAAATGGCTCGCCATGGCCCTCGAGAAAAGTTAAAAAAAGAATAGAATAGAAATAGAAATCCCTTTATTGTCATTGTACTCAAGTGTGCAACGAGATTAGAGGGCTCCCCTCTCCAGTGCAATACAACAATAATACAGACAATATATAAATTAGATAAATAAATACGACAGTGCAATGGAATTCAGTACTGAATAGGGCATATAGAAACACATCACAATGCTGTTTTGCAAGGTTAGGGTGGTCTCGTGTGTGTGTGAGAGTTCAGTATGGAGATGGCTCTCGGAAAGAAACTGTTTCTCAGTCTATTGGTCCTTGATTTGATGCATCTGTAGCGCCTGCCAGAGGGCAACCGGTCGAACAGGTGTGAGTTTGGGTGTATGTATATATATATATATATATGTATATATATGTATATATGTATATATATATATATATGTATATATATGTATGTATATATATATATATATGTATATATATGTATGTATATATATATATATATGTATATATATATATATGTATATATATATATATATATATATGTATATATATATATATATATATGTATGTATATATATATATATATGTATGTATATATATATATATATGTATGTATATATATGTATATACATATATATATATATATGTATGTATATATATATATATATGTATGTATATATATGTATGTATATGTATGTATATATATGTATGTATATATATATATATGTATGTATATATATGTATATATATGTATGTATATATATGTATATATATGTATATATATGTATGTATATATATGTATGTATATATATATATGTATGTATATGTATGTATATATATGTATATATATATGTATATATATATGTATATATATATGTATATATATATATGTATATATATATATGTATATATATGTATATATATATATATATATGTATATATATATATGTATATATATATATGTATATATATATATATGTATATATATATGTGTATATATATGTATATATATATATATATGTATATGTATGTATATATATATATATATATATATGTATGTATATATATATACGGGGAGAGAGAGAGAGAGAGAGAGTGAAATTCATGTTATAACAAAAAAAACAAATTATTATTAAAACGTATTATTTTTTTATTCCCCAGCCATTCTTTTTGTATTTATTTAATTACTCCGACTTTTACCTGCTGGTACGCCGTCCGGTGTTCCCTGTGAAATGAAAGGTGGCATTCTTTATTTATTTATTTATTTATTCATTTATTCATTCATAACTGACAGCTTCGCGCTCCGTTCGTGCCCGGGCGGAAGAGGTGTTCCAATTCGGCTTAACTGTGACACACGCCCGCCCTCCTCCCCCGGAGCTTCCATTCGGTTAAACTTAGGGGCCGCTTGGCACCGCCCGTGCCCGGGGAAGGTGCTCCTCTTCGGCTTACTGTGACGCGAGCATGCCCGCCTCCTCCGGAGCTTCCATTCGGTTAAACTTAGGGGCCGCTTGGAACCGCCCGTGCCCGGCGAAGGTGCTCCTCTTCGGCTTACTGTGACGCGAGCATGCCCTCCTCCTCCGGAGCTTCCATTTGGTTAAACTTAGGGGCCGCTTGGAACCGCCCGTGCCCGGGGAAGGTGCTCCTCTTCGGCTTACTGTGACGCGAGCATGCCCTCCTCCTCCAGAGCTTCCATTCGGTTAAACTTAGGGGCCGCTTGGCACCGCCCGTGCCCGGGGACGGTGCTCCTCTACGGCTTAACTGCCACGCA
This sequence comes from Idiotropiscis lumnitzeri, assembly GCF_059441095.1. Lineage (NCBI taxonomy): Eukaryota > Metazoa > Chordata > Actinopteri > Syngnathiformes > Syngnathidae > Idiotropiscis > Idiotropiscis lumnitzeri. Next base: position 19,615 of record NW_028283893.1, read on the forward strand.
CGCCGGCCGGAGCCCTGGTACGGTCCGAACCGCGCGAAACGTCGCCACCGATCGTGTCCGGGGGAACGTGCTCTTCTTCGTCCACTCTCCTCTTCGCCCACGCTCTTCTTCGGCGCACGCCGGCCGTCTAACCGCTCCAGCGCCCGTCGTGCCGCTCGGCGAAACTACAATGCCCCCGAATATTTTTTATACCCGCGAAGCACTGAACCCGCGAAAGGTGAACCGCGAAGTAGCGAGGGTTCGCTGTATGTATAAGACCAAGACCTACAAAAAAGTCTCTTGGAGCAATGAGCTAGGTTTTACAGGAAGTCGGCCATTTTCAATTTACTTAAAAGGGGCGGGTCACCACAATGGACTTTGTGTAGAAATTATTATTGGGGCCCGAGCAGCGACCGCGGCGAGGTCCCTATTGTTTATGTAGAAATTATTATTAGGGCCCGAGCAGCAACCGCTACGAGGTCCCCATTGTTTTTGTGGAAATTATTATTATTATTATTATTAGGGCCCGAGCAGTGACCGCTGCGAGGTCCCTATCGTTTTTCTAGAAATTGTTATTAGGGCCCGAGCTGCGACGGCTGCGAGGTCCCTATTGTTTTTGTAGAAAATATTATTACTTTTATTATTATTATTATTATTATTATTAGGGCCTGAGCAGCGACCGCTGCGAAGTCGCTATTGTTTTTGTTGAAATTATTATTATTATTATTTTTCCGATTGTTCGATCGCATTTTTGACCCCCGAAACATGCACAAAAACTCACCAAACTTGGCAGTCTCATCGGGCATGGCGAAAAATTTGATATTTTAACGTCTAATATGAACAGGAAGTGAGTTATGAATTTTTGAAAGTCCGACTTTTGCCCTTTTTTGCATGTTTACATGGGTCATTCTTTTGCACCCTGATCCTAAAGGCTTCATCTGATTGCCTTAAAATTCTGTCTGTAGCATCTTAAGACCTGGGACAAACACTGGGGCTAAAATCTTTTGTTTCCAAAATACTATATGACGGGGGCGGGGCTTCGAAGTTTTCACTTAAGATTTCCTTCGCCGCAATGGACAAAATGCTTAATAACTCTCATGCACATGCTGCTAAAAATCCAAAACTTCACATGTACATAAAGAGTCGGTACCTGAAGACATCTATATGTTTATATTCTGTTATACACCTTGCGCCAATCAATATCATTTTTTACATTTTGACGTACTGCACGGTGCCCTTTTAACGAATCCGATTGAAAATTGGCTAGAAAAGACTCAAGACATTGATCTTACGCTATCCCTATTTTTGTGACTTTCCTTCGAAGGGCGTGGCTATTGCGGTGCCGCAGAGTCTGATTATTCTCCGTGGCAACAAAAGTTCCTGCAAAATGATTCAGATGATCCATCTTCTCGAAGTTTTTCACATTTGAGGATATTCAGGCCCTGAAGACGGCTGCCAACTTATTTTTGATCGCAGTGGTAGCGCCACCAACTGGTTAAAACAAATACAAATTATTTTCGTTGATGTTTTTCTCCGGGCAGGTTCACAAAATCTACCTTATATTTGCTCGGATGAGTGTTTAGGCCTTGAGGATGTCACAATACGAAAGTCTTTCGCCTTCTTCAGAGTGTCACATGATGGTGTATTGTGACCCGTCTTTATCAGCTGATGTTCAATGAGGGCGTGACTTACCTGTCACAAGAATGAAGGCAAGTCACACCCCCCGCTGTCCGTTCACTCCGCCAAGATGCTGCTCCAGGTGGTAGAGAGGATGAAGGCTCCCTTGTCTCTGTTCATGGTTTTTATGCCTCGCTTGCAGATCTCAATGGCCTCTCTGATCCAGCGCTGTTGTTTGTTCTCTTCGGTGCGGATGACCCTGCCCTTCTCCCGGTCCATGATGTGGTTTTCCCTTTTGCAGTGGTCAGTGATTGCTGATTTGTAATGTTCATGTTGTGCTTATTCTTTTACTGCTCTGATTTTTAATTTTTTTGACAGGTAAGTCACACCCTCATGGAACATCAGCTGATAAAGACGGGTCTCAAGACACCATTATGCGACACTCTGAAGAAGGCGAAAGACTCGCCGAAACATGTCAGGTAAAAAATTTACCTAAAACATAATTGTCTGCTTTTAATGAATCAGTCAAATATCAATAATAAGAAGACAAAATGAACCTAATACAAATAAATGAATGCTTAATAACTCCCCTGCACATGCTCCTAAAAATCCAAACCTTCACCTGTAAATAAAATGTCCCGACCTGAAGACATCTTAATGTTATTATTTTGTTATACACACAGCGCCGCCAAGTGGAATCAAAAATTTGTTTTATTTTAATTTTCACGTACTGCACGGTGCCCTTTTGACGAATCCGACTGAAAATTAGTCAGAAAAGACTCAAGACAATGATCTTACTCTCTGCCGAGTTTGTGACGTTTTGGCAAAAGGCGTGGCTATTACGGTGCTGAAAAGTCCGATTGTACTTTGTGGCAACAAAAGCTCCGGCAACATGACTCAGATGATCCTATCTTCTCGAAGTTGTACACATTTGAGGATACTTCAGCCCTGAAGACATCTACCAACTTATTTTTCATCGTAGTAGTAGCGCCACCAACTGGTAAAAGCTAATACAAGTTATTTTCTTGGATGTTTTTCTCCGTGCAACTCAACAAGGTCGCCCTCATATATGCTCGGAGGACTGTTTCGGCCATGAGGATGTCACAATACGAAATTCATCCTTTTTCGTGAAAAGTTGTGGGAGTGGCATTGCACGGTTCGGCAATAAAACAACGCTGATTATGAGGTTCTAAATATGAACGACAACTCGTGAAACTTGACACACACATCAGGCAGAGCAAATTTATCAATATTTTATACGTTAGTTGTGCAGCTTTTTTTAAATGGCTCGCCATGGCCCTCGAGAAATGTTCAAAAAAGCAGCCCTGGTTGAGTGTTTCACCTCGCTTTTTGTAAATTTTATGGAGTACAGTGAACCCTCGGTTATCGCGGTTAATGGGGACCGAGACCACCCGCGAAAACTGAAAATCCGCGAAGTAGCGGCGCACCTTCAAAAATGCTTAAAAAAAATATACAATATATATAATAAATATATAAATATTTATATTTATATATATATATATATATATATACGGGGAGAGAGAGAGAGAGAGAGAGTGAAATTCATGTTATAACAAAAAAACCAAATTATTATTAAAACGTATTATTTTTTTATTCCCCAGCCATTCTTTTTGTATTTATTTAATTACTCCGACTTTAACCTGATGGTACGCCGTCCGGTGTGCCCTGTGAAAAAAAGGTGGCATTCTTTATTTATTTATTCTTTCATAACGGACAGCCTCGCGCTCCGCTCGTGCCCGGGCGCAAGAGGTGCTCCAATTCGGCTTAACTGTGACACACGCCCGACCTCCTCCGGAACTTCCATTCGGTTAAACTTAGGGGCCGCTTGGCACCGCCCGTGCCCGGGGAAGGTGCTCCTCTTCGGCTTACTGTGACGCGAGCATGCCCTCCTCCTCCGGAGCTTCCATTCAGTTAAACGTAGGGGCCGCTTGGAACCGCCCGTGCCCGGGGAAGGTGCTCCTCTTCGGCTTACTGTGACGCGAGCATGCCCTCCTCCTCCGGAGCTTCCATTCGGTTAAACTTCGGGGCCGCTTGGAACCGCCCGTGCCCGGGGAAGGTGCTCCTCTTCGGCTTACTGTGACGCGAGCATGCCCTCCTCCTCCGGAGCTTCCATTTGGTTAAACTTAGGGGCCGCTTGGCACCGCCCGTGCCCGGGGAAGTGTTAAAGAAATTTAAGTTTGTATGTTCATCTGTTAGTTTTGTTGTTTAGTTTGTCATCTTAGCAAGTTTCAAACTATAACTAATCTTACAGGCCCCCTTTGTTGCACATGCATTCGTATCTTTCTGGCCTCTAATTAAACCTTCGACAGCTACGGGTGCCAGGTACGGCCTCATCGCGAATGTGACTCCCCAACGCCAGAACCCTTTTCTGTAAACACCTCCCTTGGGGTGTTGATGACCTCTTTAACCCTTCGTAGATAATGTTGGGGCCCGAGGCCTCTTAAGGCTGTAACTTATGCATTTAGGGAGGTCCAACACAAGGCTTGGTATTTCTAAAGCAACAATATCGTCATGGCCATAAAATAAGTTCAACATGTTAAGCCTTGTGAAAATACACTACACAGGTCAAATGAAGTTCAGAGTGAACATGCTCCCTTTTGCTGTTAGAATAAGCAGAAGTATGAACAAAAGGTGTCTTGTAAGCTGAAACCGTTAGAATAGGCAGGAAGAGGGTGGGCAAGTGGGATGGAGTCAAATGTCAAGTTTTCCATTCTGTATGTATTGCATATTCAAATTGCTTATGCTGATGCAAATATAAACCATGTGTGCAGTCGAACACGCTGGCTTCGCCTCGGAGTTCGAGGGCTGCCCCGCGCGGAAATGACAGACAATCTTGGCTGGTTGATTCATTTGTTCAGGCTTGTTTTGATAGAAACATCCTTAACATTACTTGGTCCTTCGAATGCCGGATGAAAACGTGTGATCTGCGGTGGACGATTGACGACGACTGAAAACGGCGCCATCGTGAAAAGTCCTCTCTTCCAGGAGGCCGGTCCTCGGCCATCCTCCACCGGAGAGAACACAGACTTCATCCATGAACCGCGAGTGTCTCGACCAGCGGAGAGATTGTCACAGGTCAGTGGTTGTATACAACAGATAGTAAAAAACTTTTTTGGGTTTTTGAAGGATAGTAGGGTTTCAGGGAGTTCCTTTACCCGAAGAGATAGTACATCTTAGCTTAGCTATTTTCTGGAAGAAATACAGATTTAACTTTGCTATTTTGGAAGACTTGTTGGAAGACTCGGACAGTACAGAATTAACTGTTGTTTATTCTGGAAGGCAGATTAAGGCATTCCTTGTCTGGTAGAGAGTACAAGTGTAGTTGATTATATCTGCTCGGATAGTACAGAATTAACTGTTGTTTTTTCTGGAAGACAGATTTAGGGGTCCTTATTTCTGGTAGAGTACAGATGTAATTATTACTATATTTGGAAGTGATAGTACAACGTTTGTTATTTATAGAAGACGAAAATAGTTTATCTATTTTCACAGACACAGAACTGATCAATCTGTGAGTGTGTATGTGTATTGTATGAATGTCCAACGTTTGAGAAATCTAAAACTGACCGAGGGTTGTGAGTAAAAACACCCAGGAATACCCGCTCCAAATTGGGAGTAGAAGCTTGGTATTCAACCCAAAGTCAGGCAATTTGAATTTTTCTCAACACTGAGGAACCATAACTAGACACCATAACAATTAAGACTGTCAGAAATGGCGGCAGAATTGATGAAGGAAGTTAACTGTCAACTTTCCGAATTTGAAATAAAGGAAAAATGTAGGTTAGTTGAAATTGAAAAATATTGATTAGCTTCTCGTTTGTAGCTGTTCAATGTTGAGAACTGTGTGTGTTGTTTTGTGTGTCTGAGTCTGACTATGTGTGTGTGTGAGAACAAAGAAGAGAAAGGGTGGGGGTTGAGTCAGTGAGCTGGAGTGTGTGCGATTGGGGATTACTAATACCACTTGGTATTTTATCCCATGTAATACAGTAGGATTATAAACAGCAGACTGTTGTGGATGTAATAGACAAGAAATCTCCACCTGAAAAAGTTGAAGTGAGAATTGCCACAACAGGAAAATTGAGTTGCTGTCCTACTGATGAGAAACCAGTTTTTAGAACACCCTAGGTGTTGACAAACTGGTCCAATTTTCTAAAATTGGGGTATTGGGTAGTATAGTAAAGTCCAGGGAAACTTTGCAGTGTAGAGATTGGAAGTTAATAAGAAAAGAAAAGGAATGTGTAAAGAAAGAAAAAGAATGTGTAGAAAAGGGAAAGGAACAATTAATGTTCCATAGAAAGGATTGATGAAGTCCAAATGATAGGGCAAGTGAGAAAGGTGTCATAGGCAGATTTGCAAGTGGAAAACTGTATAGAGTAACAGAATGAGAACCTATGTGGTTGAGGGATGTAAGACACTGAGTTGGTTGCATGAATTGAAAGAGAGAAGTAGGTGTTATGAAAGATGGAATGAAGGTTTTGAAAGTGAACATGAGGAATCTTTGCAAAAGCATAGGTGTTTCCTGATTTTGAATTTTAAGTGGTGTCAAACCTGAGGTGCGGGGGCAGAATTTGGTTCTCTAACTGAGAGGCAAGGTAGGTTGAGAAGGAAAAGCGTAAGTGAAATAGGATGAGCGGAAAGTTAAGAGGGGGTTGGAGATGACTGAGAGGTAAAGTAGGTTGGGCAGATGCCAGAAGGAAAGCGTAAGTGAATTGGAACGAGCGGAAAGTTTAGGGGGAAGGAGCTGTTGCCATTGGCTTGAGATTGCCTGCTCGTAAATTGGCAGGGAGGAGTGGCCAGTAAACTGGAGCCTTTGGTAGGGGGCGTAACCCCTGGCAGCTTGGTTGCCTGGGGACCGCGTGATTGGCGTATGAACAGTGAGGCCCCCCCCCTCCCTTCTTTTTCTGCTGTGAGCGTCTAGGATAGGCTTGCACACGAGGGCGGCCAAGGAGAAGACGAGTAATTTACATAATGAATGAAGGGTTTGAGAACTTGTTTTAAGGAAGTGTACGATTGGGAAAATGAATGACTAGGCCGGGACCCCAGTGGGGCTTCGGACTGCGAGTTGATGTCCAAACCTCTGGATTCCCCCTCTGACAGTGACAACAGTGAGGACATTGAGGAAGATATTAAACATATGTTTGACCTCGAGAATTACTTAATGCGTCATCAAACTGAACCGATGAGATGCAGCTGTTAAAAAAGGAAGTCACATATTTAGGCCGCATTTTGACTGAAAAGGGGCGCATTTTTGGTGACAAGCAAAAAGAAGGCGTTGCCCGAGCCCTAAAACCAATAACAAAGAAGTAAATGATGTCCCTTATAGGTGTACGCAATTATTGCCAGGCATGGATTGCAAAGTACTTAGAAATCACACGACTATTGCTGGACATCATTTATGACAAGCCAATGACATTTGAGGAAAAAAAAAATGTTTGAACACTTGAGGTTGACAAGCTTTTGAACTTGTCAAGTGTGAACTCATTGATTAAGATGTATTAGCACTACCAAATTACTATGAGCCATTTGAGCAAACAGTGACTGCAAAAAATGGTTTCATGACCTTGTGTGGCTGCAGACGCGCAGGGCTCATGAAATCACTTGCATATTAGTCACAACAATTGGATCAAGCAGCCTTCACCCACCACATTCACATTGCACGGCGACCTAATTGTCACATTACACTGATAAGGTGCGCTCAGCCCAGCGTCACTTTTTCCCGCACCAGTAGAAGGCACACCACACGACTGTGGAAGCCGAGTCCAAATTATCACCAAACAGCGACCTGACCTCTTGGACACCTTTCTCCCGACTGGAGAGACAGTTTTTTGACGGCCGCAAAGGGGTGGGAATTTTTTTTTTAACAAAGCATTTTGTTTCAAGGGATATTAAAATCTGTATGTGCAGGACAAGCAGCAGAAACTTCTGTGCTGATCCAGAATTGTAAGATGTTTTCTAAAAAACATTTTACAATTTGGACTGACTGCCAAGATATATGTTTATGTGTTCTGTCGACATTGGGCAAACGGCGTTTTAAAAAAATCACAAAAGATGAAAGAAAAGTTGTGCATAAAGCACGTCTAAATAAGTATTTGTAAATGCAAAATTTTCTGAACAGAAAATGAAACGATTACAATTGAATACTGCCTCGCTGACAATGCAGCAAGGGGTAATGCACACACACACACACACACACACACACACACACACACACACACGCAGCAAATCAACTTGACAATTTGATCTCACGCCAGGGAAAAATACACCACTAATTGAATGCACACATTGGGAGAAAAAAGGTGCAAACATTGCTGAGGAAATTGTTCCCACATATAGACTTTTCAACAAAAAACTTTTTTTTAGACAAAGTGTTAGTTGTTTGGGTTGCAATATTGTTTGGTTATAATTAATGTGTTTTCAAAATGGATTACGTTGTTTCCAACAACACATGATGATGTTAAAACAGTTGGAAAAAGTGTTGTGTAATCGAATTATCCTGACATTTGGAATTTCAAGAGTGATTTAAAGTGAAAATGATGCATTTTGTGAATAATGTTTGTAACAAGTGGGACAGTTGTTGCAAAATTGACTCAAAGCGTCATTTTGCATACAGTCTGCAGGACTTGTGGAACGCACGAATGGAACTGACTTATCAAGACAAAGAAAAAAAAAAGAGACAATGGCCAGACTGTGTTTCAATCACAGCAATGAGGATAGTGCCAGCCGAAGGAAGGACACTATCCCCTTTTTATCCTATATGGCCTCACACATAGACTCTCAGGTTCATCAGAACCACCAGCGACTGGCACATCTGTCCCAGTCCACATGAAAGACATGTTTGACCACAATTACTGGCCAGTGTGTTTTGATCCACAGATAAACCACGTCCATGTGGGAGACCAACTCTTCCTCAAGGTGCTGAAACGACCTCGTTGGGACAGTGAACGCTGGGACGGCCCTCATCAGGTGATTGCAGTGACCCCGACGGCAGCAAAGGTCGAGGGGCGTGGCGGCTGGAACCATCAGTCGCAGTGCAAGCTTCTCCGGTCCCTGCTGAAGGCTGAGCGACGCAAGTCCCTTGGAGAGGATCTCCACCACGTACACTCCAATGTACCAACAAAAGACCACAGTTGGAAAGAGGGTTTTCCGTGGCAAACACACCCCTCTCGGAAGGATGGAGCAAGCCGCCGAACAGCAACTGGGCACTGCCCTGTCGACCAGATGCATCATCTACTTCCTTGCAGGGCTGTGCCTGGTCAGCGCACAACCTCGAGACCAGGACAACGTCAAACGCAGACGAGTTGCACAGGCGCAGACTGCTGACTACACGCACATCAAATAAAACCTGCAGCCTCTGAAAAAACGCTCAAGGTCACTGATTCATGTAACTTGCATCACAGAAAAGAGTTGCAGTTGTGAATGTTTGATGTTCCGGGTTTATTTTGTACATACATGTATTGGACCAAAAACTGCATTAGCTTTGCTTTATTATCTTTTAATTGTTATTATTTTTTTGGGCTTCTCGTTCGGGGCATGGGTTTCTACCCTTTTCTCCAAGAATTTTTGAGTTTTTGGGTAGTTTTTCTCCCCCCTCAAGCGACAGCCTTTGATGATGAGATTTGAAACTTGATAAACAGGTGGGATATGTTAAAGAAATTTAAGTTTGTATGTTCATCTGTTAGTTTTGTTGTTTAGTTTGTCATCTTAGCAAGTTTCAAACTATAACTAATCTTACAGGCCCCCTTTGTTGCACATGCATTCGTATCTTTCTGGCCTCTAATTAAACTTTCGACAGCTACGGGTGCCAGGTACGGCCTCCTCGCGAATGTGACTCCCCAACGCCAGAACCCTTTTCTGTAAACACCTCCCTTGGGGTGTTGATGACCTCTTTAACCCTTCGTAGATAATGTTGGGGCCCGAGGCCTCTTAAGGCTGTAACTTCTGCATTTAGGGAGGTCCAACACAAGGCTTGGTATTTCTAAAGCAACAATATCGTCATGGCCATAAAATAAGTTCAACACGTTAAGCCTTGTGAAAATACACTACACAGGTCAAATGAAGTTCAGAGTGAACTTTTGCTGTTAGAATAAGCAGAAGTATGAACAAAAGGTGTCTTGTAAGCTGAAACCGTTAGAATAGGCAGGAAGAGGGTGGGCAAGTGGGATGGAGTCAAATGTCAAGTTTTCCATTCTGTATGTATTGCATATTCAAATTGCTTATGCTGATGCAAATAAAAACCATGTGTGCAGTCGAACACGCTGGCTTCGCCTCGGAGTTCGAGGGCTGCCCCGCGCGTAAATGACAGACAATCTTGGCTGGTTGATTCATTTGTTCAGGCTTGTTTTGATAGAAACATCCTTAACAGGAAGGTGCTCCTCTACGGCTTAACTGCCACGCACGCCGGCCGGAGCTCTGGTACGGTCCGAACCGCGCGAAACGTCGCCACCGATCGTGTCCGGGGGAACGTGCTCTTCTTCGTCCACTCTCCTCTTCGCCCACGCTCTTCTTCGGCGCACGCCGGCCGTCTAACCGCTCCAGCGCCCTGTCGTGCCGCTCGGCGAAACTACAATGCCCCCGAATATTTTTTAGACCCGCGAAGCACTGAACCCACGAAAGGTGAACCGCGAAGTAGCGAGGGTTCACTGTATGTATAAGACCAAGACCTACAAAAAAGTCTCTTGGAGCAATGAGCTAGGTTTTACAGGAAGTCGGCCACTTTGAATTTACTTAAAAGGGGGCGGGTCACCACAATGGACTTTGTGTAGAAATTATTATTGGGGCCCGAGCAGCGACCGCGGCAAGGTCCCTATTGTTTTTGTAGAAATTATTATTAGGGCCCGAGCAGCGACCGCTACGAGGTCCCCATTGTTTTTGTGGAAATCATTATTATTTTTATTATTATTATTAGGGCCCGAGCAGTGGCCGCTGCGATGTCCCTATTGTTTTTCTAGAAATTGTTATTAGGGCCCGAGCTGCGACGGCGGCGAGGTCCCTATTGTTTTTGTAGAAATTATTATTAGGGCCCGAGCAGCAACCGCTACGAGGTCCCCATTAACCGCGATAACCGAGGGTTCACTGTATTACTCTTACTCGATCTTGGCGCCGCTTTTGACACTTGATCATAACATATTATTAAAACGCCTTGAAACTTGTGTTGGCATTTCAGGTTCAGCGCTTTCTTGGATTAATTCGTATCTGTCGGAGACGACGCACCGTGTAATTCATGGCAATGCGTCTTCTGATCTTTGTAAGATCACACGCGGAGTTCCGCAGGGATTGGTACTAGATGCTACCGCTTGGTGATATTATACGGAAATATCACATTAGTTTTCATTGTTATGCTGATGATACGCAATTATACATGCCGTTGGATATAACGAATCCGTGTGATTGCTATAAATTAGAGGCATGCCTTGCCGAAATTAAACTATGAATGTCTTTCAATTTTTTGCGTCTTAACTCAGATAAAACCGAGATGCTGATCATTGGACCAGCGCGTCATCTGTACCTTTTTCAAAGACACCACTATGAGTATCGATAAATTGCCCAAAAGGATTCAACAAAAAATCTCGGTCTTATATTTGACACAACTATGTCGTTTCAAATGCACATTAAAAATATTACTAGAACTGCATTTGTTCATCTGCGTAACATTGCTAAAATTCGCCCAATTCTATCAACCTGTGATGCAAAAATCTTAATCCATGCGTTTGTTACGTCTCGCCTCGACTATTGTAACGTTTTGCTCTCGGGTCTCCCCATGTCTAGTATTAAAAGTTAGTTCAAAATGCAGCAGCTAGACTCTTGACTAGAACGAGAAAGTTTGATCATATTACCCCGATACTTGCCAATTTGAATTGGCTTCCGGTCCACTTGAGATGTGATTTTAAAGTTCTGCTACTTGCCTATAAAATATTGCATGGCTTAGCACCTTCCTATCTCGTTGACCTCGTGGTACCATATGTTCCGTCCCGAAACCTTCGCTCACAAAATGCTGGTCTTTTAGTGATCCCGCGAGCCAAAAAGAAGTCCACAGGTTCTAGAGCGTTCTCTATTCGGGCACCAATGCTTTGGAATGTATTACCCTCAGGTATTAGAGGCGCCACCTCAGTAGAAATGTTCAAAACACTATTAAAGACGCATTTATACTCTTGTGCATTTAGTTGAACTATTTGTTGGCCTGTTTACTGCCGCTTTTTCTCTTATCTTCTCTTTTCTGCCCCCTTTTCCCCGGCTGGGGGATTAGGTGACGGTCACCCACTAGGAAGTTTAAGGCATTGACAAACTGGGCATGCACCTGTTCCAGTGATGTCGTCTTCCTGCAGCGCGACATTTATTTATATACTTTAGCATCTAATTTAATTATTTGTTGGCCTGTTTACTGCGGCTTCTCCTCTTTTCTGCCCCCTCTTCCCCTGCTTGGGAATTAGGTGATGGTGACCTGCTATGAAGATTACGGCACTGACCAACCGGGGAGGGACCTTCTCTGCCGAAGTCGTCTTCATGCAGCACCTCTTCTGATTTCCCTATATTTCAGCACTTCGTTGAACTACTTGTTGGCCTGTTTACTATTTCTGTTCTTTTTTTTCTGTTCCCAATTCCACGGCTTGGGAATTAGGTGATGGTGATTCACTTGGAAGTGGCTGTTCTGAATTTACCCCAAACTGACTATTTCAAGATCAAAGGCTCAACCTCGGATATGCTGCCATGGCGATTACGGTCCTGGATGAGGACCCACTCCACTAAAGTCATCTTCCTGCAGCACTTCATTTAATTGACTCTCACATTATCTCATCTAACATTGTATAGCATCATTGTATGTGTCAAATGTTGCCCACTTGGCATCCAAAGCAGCCTGGTCATCCTGGAAGGGGGTTTCCCCCCCATCTGTGGTCCCTTCTCAAGTTTTCTCACTTTTCCCCCAATGGGGTTTTGAGTTTTTCCTTGCCCTCCTGGGGGTTAAGATCAGTGGATGTTGATTGTGGTTATGTAAAGCCCTTTGAGACTGTCTGTGATTAAGGGCTATACACATAAAATTGACTTGACTCGACTTGGACCAGAATAGAAGTGGATGAGGGAAAAAGGGAGGGGCGGTGTTGACTGATATTGTGCAGATGGAAGTAGGCTGACCGGGTTGTGTTATTATGCTTATGGAAAGATAGAGTGCTGTCAAGGATGACACCCAGACTCTTGACCTGAGGGGATGGGAAAACAATGGAGGGGCCAACAGGAATGGGAAAACTGCCAACTTTGGATTGTATTGATTTTGTACTGAAAAGAATAACTTCTGTTTTGTCGCTGTTAAGCCTCATGAAATTATTAGAAAACCAGTCATTGATTTCAGATAGACAGGAGGTGACGGAGGTGGGAGGGAGTGATATGCTGGGTTTGCAGGAGAACTAGAGCTGGGTGTCATCCGCGAAGCAATGGAAAGCGATATTGAATTTTCGGAAAATGCTGCCAAGGGGAAGGAGGTATATGATAAATAATAGGGGGGCCAGGACCGAGCCTTGGGGCAAACCTGAGGTGACTGGGAGGGACTTTGATGAGAAATATTTAAGCTGGATGAACTGAGTGCGGTCTTTGAAGTATGAATGGAACCAGTTGAGGGCGGTGTGGGTGATGCCGATGGAAGAAAGTCTTTTGAGAAGGATGGTGTGTGAGATGGTGTCAAAGGCCGCAGTCAGGTTAAGAAGGATGACAATGGAGAATGAATCTGAGTCAGCTGCAATGAGGAGAGCAGAGGTGACCTTGAGTAGAGTTGATTCAGTGCTGTGAAGTGCACGGAAACCGGACTGAAAGGGTTATTGCAGGTGAGATGAGAGTGGAGTTGAGTGGCGACTACATTATCTAGGACTTTTGAAATGAATGGTAGGTAGGAAATAGGGCGGAGGTTCAGGAAATAGTACTGAGCGGCTTTTTCTTAATCTCATGAGAAAATGTACTTGGGCAAGCACAGTCGAAAAGAGTCGTGCGTTATCTCAGCCCAGCCTCACATTCTTCCCCCGGCACGGGTCTACGTCCAAGGGAAGGTCCTCTCCAGATTAATCATTGTCTGGATGGTTGATTCCCAGCTGGTCCCCAAGACTGGTATTCCACGGCTGGCCTTCTCCGGCGGGCAGTCTCTCCGTCTCTTCTGCTGGTATTCCCCTGTAATCTTGTCAGTGTGCATGTATGTGTGCTCCAAAATCAAATTATGTCTTTCAGAATGTGTTTTTGCAATGGCGTCCCCTTGAACCCTCCAATCAATCAATCAAATTTTATTTATAAGAGCACTTTTCATACATAAAATGCGGCTCAAAGTGCTGTACAATAAAAACATCCAAATTACAACGAAAAACTAAAACCCATTCCACCCACTCAACATAAACACAAGACACATCCACATACACGCCTGAACTCGCACACACACAGAACACTCGCATTCACACAACTTAATAAACCATCT
>NW_028283894.1:0-32885 GCF_059441095.1 Idiotropiscis lumnitzeri
AAGGCATCCTGAAGCCTGGAAAGTCATTAATTTGATTGTCCAGTATTTCCTTCATGAGATATTGCAACACTTAGAAAAAGTGTACAGCGCCAGCAGACAATGAATTTTCAGCACTAAAAAAACGAAACTTCATTAACAGCTAAACCAAACGTTTCCAATGTAAATTTCCACATTTATAGAGTGTAAAAAGGCATCCTGAAGCCTGGGAAGTCATTAATTTGATTGTCCAGTATTTCCCTTATGAGATAATGCCTCACATAGCAAATGTGTACAGTGCGAGCTGAAAATGCATTTACAGCACTAAAAAACCAAACTTTTATAACAGCTAAACCAAACGTTTCCAATGTAAATTTCCACCTTTATATAGTGTAAAAAGACATCCTGAAGCCTGGGCAGCCATTAATTTGATTGTCCAATATTTCCCTTATGAGATAATGCCTCTCATAGCAAATGTGTACAGCGCGAGCTGAAAATGCATTTACAGCACTAAAAAAACAAACTTTTATAACAGCTAAACCAAACGTTTCCAATGTAAATTTCCACCTTTATATAGTGTAGAAAGGCATCCTGAAGCCTGGAAAGTCATTAATTTGATTGTCCAGTATTTCCTTCATGAGATATTGCAACACTTAGAAAAAGTGTACAGCGCCAGCAGACAATGAATTTTCAGCACTAAAAAAAACGAAACTTCATTAACAGCTAAACCAAACGTTTCCAATGTAAATTTCCACCTTTATATAGTGTAGAAAGGCATCCTGAAGCCTGGAAAGTCATTAATTTGATTGTCCAGTATTTCCTTCATGAGATATTGCAACACTTAGAAAAAGTGTACAGCGCCAGCAGACAATGAATTTTCAGCACTAAAAAAACGAAACTTCATTAACAGCTAAACCAAACGTTTCCAATGTAAATTTCCACATTTATAGAGTGTAAAAAGGCATCCTGAAGCCTGGGAAGTAATTAATTTGATTGTCCAGTATTTCCCTTATGAGATAATGCCTCACATAGCAAATGTGTACAGTGCGAGCTGAAAATGCATTTACAGCACTAAAAAACCAAACTTTTATAACAGCTAAACCAAACGTTTCCAATGTAAATTTCCACCTTTATATAGTGTAGAAAGGCATCCTGAAGCCTGGAAAGTCATTAATTTGATTGTCCAGTATTTCCTTCATGAGATATTGCAACACTTAGAAAAAGTGTACAGCGCCAGCAGACAATGAATTTTCAGCACTAAAAAAACGAAACTTCATTAACAGCTAAACCAAACGTTTCCAATGTAAATTTCCACATTTATAGAGTGTAAAAAGGCATCCTGAAGCCTGGGAAGTCATTAATTTGATTGTCCAGTATTTCCCTTATGAGATAATGCCTCACATAGCAAATGTGTACAGTGCGAGCTGAAAATGCATTTACAGCACTAAAAAAACAAACTTTTATAACAGCTAAACCAAACGTTTCCAATGTAAATTTCCACCTTTATATAGTGTAGAAAGGCATCCTGAAGCCTGGAAAGTCATTAATTTGATTGTCCAGTATTTCCTTCATGAGATATTGCAACACTTAGAAAAAGTGTACAGCGCCAGCAGACAATGAATTTTCAGCACTAAAAAAACGAAACTTCATTAACAGCTAAACTAAACGTTTCCAATGTAAATTTCCACCTTTATATAGTGTAAAAAGACATCCTGAAGCCTGGGCAGCCATTAATTTGATTGTCCAATATTTCCCTTATGAGATAATGCCTCTCATAGCAAATGTGTACAGCGCGAGCTGAAAATGCATTTACAGCACTAAAAAAACAAACTTTTATAACAGCTAAACCAAACGTTTCCAATGTAAATTTCCACCTTTATATAGTGTAAAAAGACATCCTGAAGCCTGGGCAGTCATTAATTTGATTGTCCAATATTTCCCTTATGAGATAATGCCTCTCATAGCAAATGTGTACAGCGCGAGCTGAAAATGCATTTACAGCACTAAAAAACCAAACTTTTATAACAGCTAAACCAAACGTTTCAAATGTAAATTTCCACCTTTATATAGTGTAGAAAGGCATCCTGAAGCCTGGAAAGTCATTAATTTGATTGTCCAGTATTTCCTTCATGAGATATTGCAACACTTAGAAAAAGTGTACAGCGCCAGCAGACAATGAATTTTCAGCACTAAAAAAAACGAAACTTCATTAACAGCTAAACTAAACGTTTCCAATGTAAATTTCCACCTTTATATAGTGTAAAAAGACATCCTGAAGCCTGGGCAGTCATTAATTTGATTGTCCAATATTTACCTTATGAGATAATGCCTCTCATTGCAAATGTGTACAGCGCGAGCTGAAAATGCATTTACAGCACGAAAAAAACAAACTTTTATAACAGCTAAACCAAACGTTTCCAATGTAAATTTCCACCTTTATATAGTGTAAAAAGGCATCCTGAAGCCTGGGAAGTCATTAATTTGATTGTCCAGTATTTCCCTTATGAGATAATGCCTCACATAGCAAATGTGTACAGTGCGAGCTGAAAATGCATTTTAAGCACTAAAAAAACTAACTTTTATAACAGCTAAACCAAACGTTTCCAATGTAAATTTCCACCTTTATATAGTGTAGAAAGGCATCCTGAAGCCTGGAAAGTCATAAATTTGATTGTCCAGTATTTCCTTCATGAGATATTGCAACACTTAGAAAAAGTGTACAGCGCCAGCAGACAATGAATTTTCAGCACTAAAAAAACGAAACTTCATTAACAGCTAAACTAAACGTTTCCAATGTATATTTCCACCTTTATATAGTGTAAAAAGACATCCTGAAGCCTGGGCAGTCATTAATTTGATTGTCCAATATTTCCCTTATGAGATAATGCCTCTCATAGCAAATGTGTACAGCGCGAGCTGAAAATGCATTTACAGCACTAAAAAACCAAACTTTTATAACAGCTAAACCAAACGTTTCCAATGTACATTTCCACCTTTATATGGTGTAGAAAGGCATCCTGAAGCCTGGAAAGTCATTAATTTGATTGTCCAGTATTTCCTTCATGAGATATTGCAACACTTAGAAAAAGTGTACAGCGCCAGCAGACAATGAATTTTCAGCACTAAAAAAACGAAACTTCATTAACAGCTAAACTAAACGTTTCCAATGTAAATTTCCACCCTTATATAGTGTAAAAAGACATCCTGAAGCCTGGGCAGTCATTAATTTGATTGTCCAATATTTCCCTTATGAGATAATGCCTCTCATAGCAAATGTGTACAGCGCGAGCTGAAAATGCATTTACAGCACTAAAAAAACAAACTTTTATAACAGCTAAACCAAACGTTTCCAATGTACATTTCCACCTTTATATAGTGTAGAAAGGCATCCTGAAGCCTGGAAAGTCATTAATTTGATTGTCCAGTATTTCCTTCATGAGATATTGCAACACTTAGAAAAAGTGTACAGCGCCAGCAGACAATGAATTTTCAGCACTAAAAAAACGAAACTTCATTAACAGCTAAACTAAAAGTTTCCAATGTAAATTTCCACCTTTATATAGTGTAAAAAGACATCCTGAAGCCTAGGCAGCCATTAATTTGATTGTCCAATATTTCCCTTATGAGATAATGCCTCTCATAGAAAATGTGTACAGCGCGAGCTGAAAATGCATTTACAGCACTAAAAAACCAAACTTTTATAACAGCTAAACCAAACGTTTCCAATGTAAATTTCCACCTTTATATAGTGTAAAAAGACACCCTGAAGCCTGGAAAGTCATTAATTTGATTGTCCAGTATTTCCTTCATGAGATATTGCAACACTTAGAAAAAGTGTACAGCGCCAGCAGACAATGAATTTTCAGCACTAAAAAAAACGAAACTTCATTAAAAGCTAAACTAAACGTTTCCAATGTAAATTTCCACCTTTATATAGTGTAAAAAGACATCCTGAAGCCTGGGCAGTCATTAATTTGATTGTCCAATATTTCCCTTATGAGATAATGCCTCTCATTGCAAATGTGTACAGCGCGAGCTGAAAATGCATTTACAGCACGAAAAAAACAAACTTTTATAACAGCTAAACCAAACGTTTCCAATGTAAATTTCCACCTTTATAGAGTGTAAAAAGGCATCCTGAAGCCTGGGAAGTCATTAATTTGATTGTCCAGTATTTCCCTTATGAGATAATGCCTCACATAGCAAATGTGTACAGTGCGAGCTGAAAATGCATTTTAAGCACTAAAAAACCAAACTTTTATAACAGCTAAACCAAACGTTTCCAATGTAAATTTCCACCTTTATATAGTGTAAAAAGACATCCTGAAGCCTGGGCAGTCATTAATTTGATTGTCCAATATTTCCCTTATGAGATAATGCCTCTCATAGCAAATGTGTACAGTGCGAGCTGAAAATGCATTTACACAGCACTAAAAAACCAAACTTTTATAACAGCTAAACCAAACGTTTCAAATGTAAATTTCCACCTTTATATAGTGTAGAAAGGCATCCTGAAGCCTGGAAAGTCATTAATTTGATTGTCCAGTATTTCCTTCATGAGATATTGCAACACTTAGAAAAAGTGTACAGCGCCAGCAGACAATGAATTTTCAGCACTAAAAAAACGAAACTTCATTAACAGCTAAACCAAACGTTTCCAATGTAAATTTCCACATTTATAGAGTGTAAAAAGGCATCCCGAAGCCTGGGAAGTCATTAATTTGATTGTCCAGTATTTCCCTTATGAGATAATGCCTCACATAGCAAATGTGTACAGTGCGAGCTGAAAATGCATTTTCAGCACTAAAAAACCAAACTTTTATAACAGCTAAACCAAACGTTTCCAATGTAAATTTCCACCTTTATATAGTGTAAAAAGACATCCTGAAGCCTGGGCAGTCATTAATTTGATTGTCCAGTATTTCCCTTATGAGATAATGCCTCACATAGCAAATGTGTACAGCGCGAGCTGAAAATGCATTTACAGCACTAAAAAAACAAACTTTTATAACAGCTAAACTAAACGTTTCCAATGTAAATTTCCACCTTTATATAGTGTAAAAAGACATCCTGAAGCCTGGGCAGTCATTAATTTGATTGTCCAATATTTCCCTTATGAGATAATGCCTCTCATAGCAAATGTGTACAGCGCGAGCTGAAAATGCATTTACAGCACTAAAAAACCAAACTTTTATAACAGCTAAACCAAACGATTCCAATGTAAATTCCCACCTTTATATAGTGTAGAAAGGCATCATGAAGCCTGGAAAGTCATTAATTTGATTGTCCAGTATTTCCTTCATGAGATATTGCAACACTTAGAAAAAGTGTACAGCGCCAGCAGACAATGAATTTTCAGCACTAAAAAAACGAAACTTCATTAACAGCTAAACCAAACGTTTCCAATGTAAATTTCCACATTTATAGAGTGTAAAAAGGCATCCTGAAGCCTGGGAAGTCATTAATTTGATTGTCCAGTATTTCCCTTATGAGATAATGCCTCACATAGCAAATGTGTACAGTGCGAGCTGAAAATGCATTAACAGCACTAAAAAACCAAACTTTTATAACAGCTAAACCAAACGTTTCCAATGTAAATTTCCACCTTTATCTAGTGTAGAAAGGCATCCTGAAGCCTGGAAAGTCATTGATTTGATTGTCCAGTATTTCCTTCATGAGATATTGCAACACTTAGAAAAAGTGTACAGCGCCAGCAGACAATGAATTTTCAGCACTAAAAAAAACGAAACTTCATTAACAGCTAAACCAAACGTTTCCAATGTAAATTTCCACCTTTATATAGTGTAGAAAGGCATCCTGAAGCCTGGAAAGTCATTAATTTGATTGTCCAGTATTTCCTTCATGAGATATTGCAACACTTAGAAAAAGTGTACAGCGCCAGCAGACAATGAATTTTCAGCACTAAAAAAACGAAACTTCATTAACAGCTAAACCAAACGTTTCCAATGTAAATTTCCACATTTATAGAGTGTAAAAATGCATCCTGAAGCCTGGGAAGTCATTAATTTGATTGTCCAGTATTTCCCTTATGAGATAATGCCTCACATAGCAAATGTGTACAGTGCGAGCTGAAAATGCATTTTCAGCACTAAAAAACCAAACTTTTATAACAGCTAAACCAAACGTTTCCAATGTAAATTTCCACCTTTATATAGTGTAAAAAGACATCCTGAAGCCTGGGCAGTCATTAATTTGATTGTCCAATATTTCCCTTATGAGATAATGCCTCTCATAGCAAATGTGTACAGCGCGAGCTGAAAATGCATTTACAAGCACTAAAAAACCAAACTTTTATAACAGCTAAACCAAACGTTTCAAATGTAAATTTCCACCTTTATATAGTGTAGAAAGGCATCCTGAAGCCTGGAAAGTCATTAATTTGATTGTCCAGTATTTCCTTCATGAGATATTGCAACACTTAGAAAAAGTGTACAGCGCCAGCAGACAATGAATTTTCAGCACTAAAAAAACGAAACTTCATTAACAGCTAAACCAAACGTTTCCAATGTAAATTTCCACATTTATAGAGTGTAAAAAGGCATCCTGAAGCCTGGGCAGTCATTAATTTGATTGTCCAGTATTTCCCTTATGAGATAATGCCTCACATAGCAAATGTGTACAGTGCGAGCTGAAAATGCATTTTCAGCACTAAAAAACCAAACTTTTATAACAGCTAAACCAAACGTTTCCAATGTAAATTTCCACCTTTATATAGTGTAAAAAGACATCCTGAAGCCTGGGCAGTCATTAATTTGATTGTCCAGTATTTCCCTTATGAGATAATGCCTCACATAGCAAATGTGTACAGTGCGAGCTGAAAATGCATTTTCAGCACTAAAAAAAACAAACTTTTATAACAGCTAAACCAAACGTTTCCAATGTAAATTTCCACCTTTATATCGTGTAAAAAGACATCCTGAAGCCTGGGCAGTCACTAATTTGATTGTCCAATATTTCCCTTATGAGATAATGCCTCTCATAGCAAATGTGTACAGCGCGAGCTGAAAATGCATTTACAGCACTAAAAAACCAAACTTTTATAACAGCTAAACCAAACGTTTCCAATGTACATTTCCACCTTTATATAGTGTAGAAAGGCATCCTGAAGCCTGGAAAGTCATTAATTTGATTGTCCAGTATTTCCTTCATGAGATATTGCAACACTTAGAAAAAGTGTACAGCGCCAGCAGACAATGAATTTTCAGCACTAAAAAAACGAAACTTCATTAACAGCTAAACTAAACGTTTCCAATGTAAATTTCCACCCTTATATAGTGTAAAAAGACATCCTGAAGCCTGGGCAGTCATTAATTTGATTGTCCAATATTTCCCTTATGAGATAATGCCTCTCATAGCAAATGTGTACAGTGCGAGCTGAAAATGCATTTACAGCACTAAAAAAACAAACTTTTATAACAGCTAAACCAAACGTTTCCAATGTAAATTTCCACTTTTATATAGTGTAAAAAGACATCCTGAAGCCTGGGCAGTCATTAATTTGATTGTCCAATATTTCCCTTATGAGATAATGCCTCTCATAGCAAATGTGTACAGCGCGAGCTGAAAATGCATTTACAGCACTAAAAAACCAAACTTTTATAACAGCTAAACCAAACGTTTCCAATGTAAATTTCCACCTTTATATAGTGTAGAAAGGCATCCTGAAGCCTGGAAAGTCATTAATTTGATTGTCCAGTATTTCCTTCATGAGATATTGCAACACTTAGAAAAAGTGTACAGCGCCAGCAGACAATGAATTTTCAGCACTAAAAAAACGAAACTTCATTAACAGCTAAACCAAACGTTTCCAATGTAAATTTCCACATTTATAGAGTGTAAAAAGGCATCCTGAAGCCTGGGAAGTCATTAATTTGATTGTCCAGTATTTCCCTTATGAGATAATGCCTCACATAGCAAATGTGTACAGTGCGAGCTGAAAATGCATTTACAGCACTAAAAAAACAAAATTTTATAACAGCTAAACCAAGGGTTTCCAATGTAAATTTCCACCTTTATATAGTGTAGAAAGGCATCCTGAAGCCTGGAAAGTCATTAATTTGATTGTCCAGTATTTCCTTCATGAGATATTGCAACACTTAGAAAAAGTGTACAGCGCCAGCAGACAATGAATTTTCAGCACTAAAAAAACGAAACTTCATTAACAGCTAAACTAAACGTTTCCAATGTAAATTTCCACCTTTATATAGTGTAAAAAGACATCCTGAAGCCTGGGCAGCCATTAATTTGATTGTCCAATATTTCCCTTATGAGATAATGCCTCTCATAGCAAATGTGTACAGCGCGAGCTGAAAATGCATTTACAGCACTAAAAAAACAAACTTTTATAACAGCTAAACCAAACGTTTCCAATGTAAATTTCCACCTTTATATAGTGTAAAAAGACATCCTGAAGCCTGGGCAGTCATTAATTTGATTGTCCAATATTTCCCTTATGAGATAATGCCTCTCATAGCAAATGTGTACAGCGCGAGCTGAAAATGCATTTACAGCACTAAAAAAACAAACTTTTATAACAGCTAAACCAAACGTTTCCAATGTAAATTTCCACCTTTATATAGTGTAGAAAGGCATCCTGAAGCCTGGAAAGTCATTAATTTGATTGTCCAGTATTTCCTTCATGAGATATTGCAACACTTAGAAAAAGTGTACAGCGCCTGCAAGACAATGAATTTTCAGCACTAAAAAAAACGAAACTTCATTAACAGCTAAACCAAACGTTTCCAATGTAAATTTCCACCTTTATATAGTGTAGAAAGGCATCCTGAAGCCTGGAAAGTCATTAATTTGATTGTCCAGTATTTCCTTCATGAGATATTGCAACACTTAGAAAAAGTGTACAGCGCCAGCAGACAATGAATTTTCAGCACTAAAAAAAACGAAACTTCATTAACAGCTAAACTAAACGTTTCCAATGTAAATTTCCACCTTTATATAGTGTAAAAAGACATCCTGAAGCCTGGGCAGTCATTAATTTGATTGTCCAATATTTCCCTTATGAGATAATGCCTCTCATTGCAAATGTGTACAGCGCGAGCTGAAAATGCATTTACAGCACGAAAAAAACAAACTTTTATAACAGCTAAACCAAACGTTTCCAATGTAAATTTCCACCTTTATAGAGTGTAAAAAGGCATCCTGAAGCCTGGGAAGTCATTAATTTGATTGTCCAGTATTTCCCTTATGAGATAATGCCTCACATAGCAAATGTGTACAGTGCGAGCTGAAAATGCATTTTAAGCACTAAAAAACCAAACTTTTATAACAGCTAAACCAAACGTTTCCAATGTAAATTTCCACCTTTATATAGTGTAAAAAGACATCCTGAAGCCTGGGCAGTCATTAATTTGATTGTCCAATATTTCCCTTATGAGATAATGCCTCTCATAGCAAATGTGTACAGCGCGAGCTGAAAATGCATTTACAGCACTAAAAAACCAAACTTTTATAACAGCTAAACCAAACGTTTCCAATGTAAATTTCCACCTTTATATAGTGTAGAAAGGCATCCTGAAGCCTGGAAAGTCATTAATTTGATTGTCCAGTATTTCCTTCATGAGATATTGCAACACTTAGAAAAAGTGTACAGCGCCAGCAGACAATGAATTTTCAGCACTAAAAAAACGAAACTTCATTAACAGCTAAACCAAACGTTTCCAATGTAAATTTCCACATTTATAGAGTGTAAAAAGGCATCCTGAAGCCTGGGAAGTCATTAATTTGATTGTCCAGTATTTCCCTTATGAGATAATGCCTCACATAGCAAATGTGTACAGTGCGAGCTGAAAATGCATTTACAGCACTAAAAAAACAAAATTTTATAACAGCTAAACCAAACGTTTCCAATGTAAATTTCCACCTTTATATAGTGTAGAAAGGCATCCTGAAGCCTGGAAAGTCATTAATTTGATTGTCCAGTAATTCCTTCATGAGATATTGCAACACTTAGAAAAAGTGTACAGCGCCAGCAGACAATGAATTTTCAGCACTAAAAAAACGAAACTTCATTAACAGCTAAACTAAACGTTTCCAATGTAAATTTCCACCTTTATATAGTGTAAAAAGACATCCTGAAGCCTGGGCAGCCATTAATTTGATTGTCCAATATTTCCCTTATGAGATAATGCCTCTCATAGCAAATGTGTACAGCGCGAGCTGAAAATGCATTTACAGCACTAAAAAAACAAACTTTTATAACAGCTAAACCAAACGTTTCCAATGTAAATTTCCACCTTTATATAGTGTAAAAAGACATCCTGAAGCCTGGGCAGTCATTAATTTGATTGTCCAATATTTCCCTTATGAGATAATGCCTCTCATAGCAAATGTGTACAGCGCGAGCTGAAAATGCATTTACAGCACTAAAAAACCAAACTTTTATAACAGCTAAACCAAACGTTTCCATGTAAATTTCCACCTTTATATAGTGTAGAAAGGCATCCTGAAGCCTGGAAAGTCATTGATTTGATTGTCCAGTATTTCCTTCATGAGATATTGCAACACTTAGAAAAAGTGTACAGCGCCAGCAGACAATGAATTTTCAGCACTAAAAAAAACGAAACTTCATTAACAGCTAAACTAAACGTTTCCAATGTAAATTTCCACCTTTATATAGTGTAAAAAGACATCCTGAAGCCTGGGCAGTCATTAATTTGATTGTCCAATATTTCCCTTATGAGATAATGCCTCTCATTGCAAATGTGTACAGCGCGAGCTGAAAATGCATTTACAGCACGAAAAAAACAAACTTTTATAACAGCTAAACCAAACGTTTCCAATGTAAATTTCCACCTTTATAGAGTGTAAAAAGGCATCCTGAAGCCTGGGAAGTCATTAATTTGATTGTCCAGTATTTCCCTTATGAGATAATGCCTCACATAGCAAATGTGTACAGTGCGAGCTGAAAATGCATTTTAAGCACTAAAAAACCAAACTTTTATAACAGCTAAACCAAACGTTTCCAATGTAAATTTCCACCTTTATATAGTGTAAAAAGACATCCTGAAGCCTGGGCAGTCATTAATTTGATTGTCCAATATTTCCCTTATGAGATAATGCCTCTCATAGCAAATGTGTACAGCGCGAGCTGAAAATGCATTTACAGCACTAAAAAACCAAACTTTTATAACAGCTAAACCAAACGTTTCCAATGTAAATTTCCACCTTTATATAGTGTAGAAAGGCATCCTGAAGCCTGGAAAGTCATTAATTTGATTGTCCAGTATTTCCTTCATGAGATATTGCAACACTTAGAAAAAGTGTACAGCGCCAGCAGACAATGAATTTTCAGCACTAAAAAAACGAAACTTCATTAACAGCTAAACCAAACGTTTCCAATGTAAATTTCCACATTTATAGAGTGTAAAAAGGCATCCTGAAGCCTGGGAAGTCATTAATTTGATTGTCCAGTATTTCCCTTATGAGATAATGCCTCACATAGCAAATGTGTACAGTGCGAGCTGAAAATGCATTTACAGCACTAAAAAAACAAAATTTTATAACAGCTAAACCAAACGTTTCCAATGTAAATTTCCACCTTTATATAGTGTAGAAAGGCATCCTGAAGCCTGGAAAGTCATTAATTTGATTGTCCAGTAATTCCTTCATGAGATATTGCAACACTTAGAAAAAGTGTACAGCGCCAGCAGACAATGAATTTTCAGCACTAAAAAAACGAAACTTCATTAACAGCTAAACTAAACGTTTCCAATGTAAATTTCCACCTTTATATAGTGTAAAAAGACATCCTGAAGCCTGGGCAGCCATTAATTTGATTGTCCAATATTTCCCTTATGAGATAATGCCTCTCATAGCAAATGTGTACAGCGCGAGCTGAAAATGCATTTACAGCACTAAAAAAACAAACTTTTATAACAGCTAAACCAAACGTTTCCAATGTAAATTTCCACCTTTATATAGTGTAAAAAGACATCCTGAAGCCTGGGCAGTCATTAATTTGATTGTCCAATATTTCCCTTATGAGATAATGCCTCTCATAGCAAATGTGTACAGCGCGAGCTGAAAATGCATTTACAGCACTAAAAAACCAAACTTTTATAACAGCTAAACCAAACGTTTCCATGTAAATTTCCACCTTTATATAGTGTAGAAAGGCATCCTGAAGCCTGGAAAGTCATTAATTTGATTGTCCAGTATTTCCTTCATGAGATATTGCAACACTTAGAAAAAGTGTACAGCGCCAGCAAGACAATGAATTTTCAGCACTAAAAAAAACGAAACTTCATTAACAGCTAAACCAAACGTTTCCAATGTAAATTTCCACCTTTATATAGTGTAGAAAGGCATCCTGAAGCCTGGAAAGTCATTAATTTGATCGTCCAGTATTTCCTTCATGAGATATTGCAACACTTAGAAAAAGTGTACAGCGCCAGCAGACAATGAATTTTCAGCACTAAAAAAAACGAAACTTCATTAACAGCTAAACTAAACGTTTCCAATGTAAATTTCCACCTTTATATAGTGTAAAAAGACATCCTGAAGCCTGGGCAGTCATTAATTTGATTGTCCAATATTTCCCTTATGAGATAATGCCTCTCATTGCAAATGTGTACAGCGCGAGATAAAAATGCATTTACAGCACGAAAAAAACAAACTTTTATAACAGCTAAACCAAACGTTTCCAATGTAAATTTCCACCTTTATAGAGTGTAAAAAGGCATCCTGAAGCCTGGGAAGTCATTAATTTGATTGTCCAGTATTTCCCTTATGAGATAATGCCTCACATAGCAAATGTGTACAGTGCGAGCTGAAAATGCATTTTAAGCACTAAAAAACCAAACTTTTATAACAGCTAAACCAAACGTTTCCAATGTAAATTTCCACCTTTATATAGTGTAAAAAGACATCCTGAAGCCTGGGCAGTCATTAATTTGATTGTCCAATATTTCCCTTATGAGATAATGCCTCTCATAGCAAATGTGTACAGCGCGAGCTGAAAATGTATTTACAGCACTAAAAAACAAACTTTTATAACAGCTAAACCAAACGTTTCCAATGTAAATTTCCACCTTTATATAGTGTAGAAAGGCATCCTGAAGCCTGGAAAGTCATAAATTTGATTGTCCAGTATTTCCTTCATGAGATATTGCAACACTTAGAAAAAGTGTACAGCGCCAGCAGACAATGAATTTTCAGCACTAAAAAAACGAAACTTCATTAACAGCTAAACTAAACGTTTCCAATGTATATTTCCACCTTTATATAGTGTAAAAAGACATCCTGAAGCCTGGGCAGTCATTAATTTGATTGTCCAATATTTCCCTTATGAGATAATGCCTCTCATAGCAAATGTGTACAGCGCGAGCTGAAAATGCATTTACAGCACTAAAAAACCAAACTTTTATAACAGCTAAACCAAACGTTTCCAATGTACATTTCCACCTTTATATGGTGTAGAAAGGCATCCTGAAGCCTGGAAAGTCATTAATTTGATTGTCCAGTATTTCCTTCATGAGATATTGCAACACTTAGAAAAAGTGTACAGCGCCAGCAGACAATGAATTTTCAGCACTAAAAAAACGAAACTTCATTAACAGCTAAACTAAACGTTTCCAATGTAAATTTTCACCCTTATATAGTGTAAAAAGACATCCTGAAGCCTGGGCAGTCATTAATTTGATTGTCCAATATTTCCCTTATGCGATAATGCCTCTCATAGCAAATGTGTACAGCGCGAGCTGAAAATGCATTTACAGCACTAAAAAAACAAACTTTTATAACAGCTAAACCAAACGTTTCCAATGTACATTTCCACCTTTATATAGTGTAGAAAGGCATCCTGAAGCCTGGAAAGTCATTAATTTGATTGTCCAGTATTTCCTTCATGAGATATTGCAACACTTAGAAAAAGTGTACAGCGCCAGCAGACAATGAATTTTCAGCACTAAAAAAAAGAAACTTCATTAACAGCTAAACTAAAAGTTTCCAATGTAAATTTCCACCTTTATATAGTGTAAAAAGACATCCTGAAGCCTAGGCAGCCATTAATTTGATTGTCCAATATTTCCCTTATGAGATAATGCCTCTCATAGCAAATGTGTACAGCGCGAGCTGAAAATGCATTTACAGCACTAAAAAACCAAACTTTTATAACAGCTAAACCAAACGTTTGCAATGTAAATTTCCACCTTTATATAGTGTAAAAAGACATCCTGAAGCCTGGAAAGTCATTAATTTGATTGTCCAGTATTTCCTTCATGAGATATTGCAACACTTAGAAAAAGTGTACAGCGCCAGCAGACAATGAATTTTCAGCACTAAAAAAAACGAAACTTCATTAAAAGCTAAACTAAACGTTTCCAATGTAAATTTCCACCTTTATATAGTGTAAAAAGACATCCTGAAGCCTGGGCAGTCATTAATTTGATTGTCCAATATTTCCCTTATGAGATAATGCCTCTCATTGCAAATGTGTACAGCGCGAGCTGAAAATGCATTTACAGCACGAAAAAAACAAACTTTTATAACAGCTAAACCAAACGTTTCCAATGTAAATTTCCACCTTTATAGAGTGTAAAAAGGCATCCTGAAGCCTGGGAAGTCATTAATTTGATTGTCCAGTATTTCCCTTATGAGATAATGCCTCACATAGCAAATGTGTACAGTGCGAGCTGAAAATGCATTTTAAGCACTAAAAAACCAAACTTTTATAACAGCTAAACCAAACGTTTCCAATGTAAATTTCCACCTTTATATAGTGTAAAAAGACATCCTGAAGCCTGGGCAGTCATTAATTTGATTGTCCAATATTTCCCTTATGAGATAATGCCTCTCATAGCAAATGTGTACAGTGCGAGCTGAAAATGCATTTACAGCACTAAAAAACCAAACTTTTATAACAGCTAAACCAAACGTTTCAAATGTAAATTTCCACCTTTATATAGTGTAGAAAGGCATCCTGAAGCCTGGAAAGTCATTAATTTGATTGTCCAGTATTTCCTTCATGAGATATTGCAACACTTAGAAAAAGTGTACAGCGCCAGCAGACAATGAATTTTCAGCACTAAAAAAACGAAACTTCATTAACAGCTAAACTAAACGTTTCCAATGTAAATTTCCACCCTTATATAGTGTAAAAAGACATCCTGAAGCCTGGGCAGTCATTAATTTGATTGTCCAGTATTTCCCTTATGAGATAATGCCTCACATAGCAAATGTGTACAGTGCGAGCTGAAAATGCATTTTCAGCACTAAAAAACCAAACTTTTATAACAGCTAAACCAAACGTTTCCAATGTAAATTTCCACCGTTATATAGTGTAAAAAGACATCCTGAAGCCTGGGCAGTCATTAATTTGATTGTCCAGTATTTCCCTTATGAGATAATGCCTCACATAGCAAATGTGTACAGCGCGAGCTGAAAATGCATTTACAGCACTAAAAAAACAAACTTTTATAACAGCTAAACTAAACGTTTCCAATGTAAATTCCCACCTTTATATAGTGTAGAAAGGCATCATGAAGCCTGGAAAGTCATTAATTTGATTCTCCAGTATTTCCTTCATGAGATATTGCAACACTTAGAAAAAGTGTACAGCGCCAGCAGACAATGAATTTTCAGCACTAAAAAAACGAAACTTCATTAACAGCTAAACCAAACGTTTCCAATGTAAATTTCCACATTTATATAGTGTAAAAAGACATCCTGAAGCCTGGGCAGTCATTAATTTGATTGTCCAATATTTCCCTTATGAGATAATGCCTCTCATAGCAAATGTGTACAGCGCGAGCTGAAAATGCATTTACAGCACTTAAAAAACCAAACTTTTATAACAGCTAAACCAAACGTTTCCAATGTAAATTCCCACCTTTATATAGTGTAGAAAGGCATCATGAAGCCTGGAAAGTCATTAATTTGATTGTCCAGTATTTCCTTCATGAGATATTGCAACACTTAGAAAAAGTGTACAGCGCCAGCAGACAATGAATTTTCAGCACTAAAAAAACGAAACTTCATTAACAGCTAAACCAAACGTTTCCAATGTAAATTTCCACATTTATAGAGTGTAAAAAGGCATCCTGAAGCCTGGGAAGTCATTAATTTGATTGTCCAGTATTTCCCTTATGAGATAATGCCTCACATAGCAAATGTGTACAGTGCGAGCTGAAAATGCATTTTCAGCACTAAAAAACCAAACTTTTATAACAGCTAAACCAAACGTTTCCAATGTAAATTTCCACCTTTATATAGTGTAAAAAGACATCCTGAAGCCTGGGCAGTCATTAATTTGATTGTCCAGTATTTCCCTTATGAGATAATGCCTCACATAGCAAATGTGTACAGCGCGAGCTGAAAATGCATTTACAGCACTAAAAAACCAAACTTTTATAACAGCTAAACCAAACGTTTCCAATGTAAATTTCCACCTTTATATAGTGTAAAAAGACATCCTGAAGCCTGGGCAGTCATTAATTTGATTGTCCAGTATTTCCCTTATGAGATAATGCCTCACATAGCAAATGTGTACAGTGCGAGCTGAAAATGCATTTACAGCACTAAAAAACCAAACTTTTATAACAGCTAAACCAAACGTTTCCAATGTAAATTTCCACCTTTATATAGTGTAGAAAGGCATCCTGAAGCCTGGAAAGTCATTGATTTGATTGTCCAGTATTTCCTTCATGAGATATTGCAACACTTAGAAAAAGTGTACAGCGCCAGCAGACAATGAATTTTCAGCACTAAAAAAACGAAACTTCATTAAAAGCTAAACTAAACGTTTCCAATGTAAATTTCCACCTTTATATAGTGTAAAAAGACATCCTGAAGCCTGGGCAGTCATTAATTTGATTGTCCAATATTTCCCTTATGAGATAATGCCTCTCATTGCAAATGTGTACAGCGCGAGCTGAAAATGCATTTACAGCACGAAAAAAACAAACTTTTATAACAGCTAAACCAAACGTTTCCAATGTAAATTTCCACCTTTATATAGTGTAAAAAGACATCCTGAAGCCTGAGCAGTCATTAATTTGATTGTCCAATATTTCCCTTATGAGATAATGCCTCTCATTGCAAATGTGTACAGCGCGAGCTGAAAATGCATTTACAGCACGAAAAAAACAAACTTTTATAACAGCTAAACCAAACGTTTCCAATGTAAATTTCCACCTTTATAGAGTGTAAAAAGGCATCCTGAAGCCTGGGAAGTCATTAATTTGATTGTCCAGTATTTCCCTTATGAGATAATGCCTCACATAGCAAATGTGTACAGTGCGAGCTGAAAATGCATTTTAAGCACTAAAAAAACAAACTTTTATAACAGCTAAACCAAACGTTTCCAATGTAAATTTCCACCTTTATATAGTGTAAAAAGACATCCTGAAGCCTGGGCAGTCATTAATTTGATTGTCCAATATTTCCCTTATGAGATAATGCCTCTCATAGCAAATGTGTACAGTGCGAGCTGAAAATGCATTTACAGCACTAAAAAACCAAACTTTTATAACAGCTAAACCAAACGTTTCCAATGTAAATTTCCACATTTATAGAGTGTAAAAAGGCATCCTGAAGCCTGGAAAGTCATTAATTTGATTGTCCAGTATTTCCCTTATGAGATAATGCCTCACATAGCAAATGTGTACAGTGCGAGCTGAAAATGCATTTTAAGCACTAAAAAAACAAACTTTTATAACAGCTAAACCAAACGTTTCCAATGTAAATTTCCACCTTTATATAGTGTAGAAAGGCATCCTGAAGCCTGGAAAGTCATTAATTTGATTGTCCAGTATTTCCTTCATGAGATATTGCAACACTTAGAAAAAGTGTACAGCGCCAGCAGACAATGAATTTTCAGCACTAAAAAAACGAAACTTCATTAACAGCTAAACCAAACGTTTCCAATGTAAATTTCCACATTTATAGAGTGTAAAAAGGCATCCTGAAGCCTGGGAAGTCATTAATTTGATTGTCCAGTATTTCCCTTATGAGATAATGCCTCACATAGCAAATGTGTACAGTGCGAGCTGAAAATGCATTTTCAGCACTAAAAAACCAAACTTTTATAACAGCTAAACCAAACGTTTCCAATGTAAATTTCCACCTTTATATAGTGTAAAAAGACATCCTGAAGCCTGGGCAGTCATTAATTTGATTGTCCAGTATTTCCCTTATGAGATAATGCCTCACATAGCAAATGTGTACAGCGCGAGCTGAAAATGCATTTACAGCACTAAAAAAACAAACTTTTATAACAGCTAAACTAAACGTTTCCAATGTAAATTTCCACCTTTATATAGTGTAAAAAGACATCCTGAAGCCTGGGCAGTCATTAATTTGATTGTCCAAATATTTCCCTTATGAGATAATGCCTCTCATAGCAAATGTGTACAGCGCGAGCTGAAAATGCATTTACAGCACTAAAAAAACAAACTTTTATAACAGCTAAACCAAACGTTTCCAATGTAAATTCCCACCTTTATATAGTGTAGAAAGGCATCATGAAGCCTGGAAAGTCATTAATTTGATTGTCCAGTATTTCCTTCATGAGATATTGCAACACTTAGAAAAAGTGTACAGCGCCAGCAGACAATGAATTTTCAGCACTAAAAAAACGAAACTTCATTAACAGCTAAACCAAACGTTTCCAATGTAAATTTCCACATTTATAGAG
The DNA here is from genome assembly GCF_059441095.1 of Idiotropiscis lumnitzeri. Taxonomy (NCBI): domain Eukaryota; kingdom Metazoa; phylum Chordata; class Actinopteri; order Syngnathiformes; family Syngnathidae; genus Idiotropiscis; species Idiotropiscis lumnitzeri. The sequence goes on from NW_028283894.1 coordinate 18,647, forward strand.
TGTAAAAAGGCATCCTGAAGCCTGGGAAGTCATTAATTTGATTGTCCAGTATTTCCCTTATGAGATAATGCCTCACATAGCAAATGTGTACAGTGCGAGCTGAAAATGCATTTTCAGCACTAAAAAACCAAACTTTTATAACAGCTAAACCAAACGTTTCCAATGTAAATTTCCACCTTTATATAGTGTAAAAAGACATCCTGAAGCCTGGGCAGTCATTAATTTGATTGTCCAGTATTTCCCTTATGAGATAATGCCTCACATAGCAAATGTGTACAGTGCGAGCTGAAAATGCATTTTCAGCACTAAAAAAACCAAACTTTTATAACAGCTAAACCAAACGTTTCCAATGTAAATTTCCACCTTTATATAGTGTAAAAAGACATCCTGAAGCCTGGGCAGTCATTAATTTGATTGTCCAATATTTCCCTTATGAGATAATGCCTCTCATAGCAAATGTGTACAGCGCGAGCTGAAAATGCATTTACAGCACTAAAAAACCAAACTTTTATAACAGCTAAACCAAACGTTTCCAATGTAAATTTCCACCTTTATATAGTGTAGAAAGGCATCCTGAAGCCTGGAAAGTCATTGATTTGATTGTCCAGTATTTCCTTCATGAGATATTGCAACACTTAGAAAAAGTGTACAGCGCCAGCAGACAATGAATTTTCAGCACTAAAAAAACGAAACTTCATTAACAGCTAAACTAAACGTTTCCAATGTAAATTTCCACCTTTATATAGAGTAAAAAGACATCCTGAAGCCTGGGCAGCCATTAATTTGATTGTCCAATATTTCCCTTATGAGATAATGCCTCTCATAGCAAATGTGTACAGCGCGAGCTGAAAATGCATTTACAGCACTAAAAAAACAAACTTTTATAACAGCTAAACCAAACGTTTCCAATGTAAATTTCCACCTTTATATAGTGTAAAAAGACATCCTGAAGCCTGGGCAGTCATTAATTTGATTGTCCAATATTTCCCTTATGAGATAATGCCTCTCATAGCAAATGTGTACAGTGCGAGCTGAAAATGCATTTACAGCACTAAAAAACCAAACTTTTATAACAGCTAAACCAAACGTTTCAAATGTAAATTTCCACCTTTATATAGTGTAGAAAGGCATCCTGAAGCCTGGAAAGTCATTAATTTGATTGTCCAGTATTTCCTTCATGAGATATTGCAACACTTAGAAAAAGTGTACAGCGCCAGCAGACAATGAATTTTCAGCACTAAAAAAACGAAACTTCATTAACAGCTAAACCAAACGTTTCCAATGTAAATTTCCACATTTATAGAGTGTAAAAAGGCATCCTGAAGCCTGGGAAGTCATTAATTTGATTGTCCAGTATTTCCCTTATGAGATAATGCCTCACATAGCAAATGTGTACAGCGCGAGCTGAAAATGCATTTACAGCACTAAAAAACCAAACTTTTATAACAGCTAAACCAAACGTTTCCAATGTAAATTTCCACCTTTATATAGTGTAAAAAGACATCCTGAAGCCTGGGCAGTCATTAATTTGATTGTCCAGTATTTCCCTTATGAGATAATGCCTCACATAGCAAATGTGTACAGCGCGAGCTGAAAATGCATTTACAGCACTAAAAAACCAAACTTTTATAACAGCTAAACCAAACGTTTCCAATGTAAATTTCCACCTTTATATAGTGTAAAAAGGCATCCTGAAGCCTGGGAAGTCATTAATTTGATTGTCCAGTATTTCCCTTATGAGATAATGCCTCACATAGCAAATGTGTACAGTGCGAGCTGAAAATGCATTTTCAGCACTAAAAAACCAAACTTTTATAACAGCTAAACCAAACGTTTCCAATGTAAATTTCCACCTTTATATAGTGTAAAAAGACATCCTGAAGCCTGGGCAGTCATTAATTTGATTGTCCAGTATTTCCCTTATGAGATAATGCCTCACATAGCAAATGTGTACAGCGCGAGCTGAAAATGCATTTACAGCACTAAAAAAACAAACTTTTATAACAGCTAAACTAAACGTTTCCAATGTAAATTTCCACCTTTATATAGTGTAAAAAGACATCCTGAAGCCTGGGCAGTCATTAATTTGATTGTCCAATATTTCCCTTATGAGATAATGCCTCTCATAGCAAATGTGTACAGCGCGAGCTGAAAATGCATTTACAGCACTAAAAAAACAAACTTTTATAACAGCTAAACCAAACGTTTCCAATGTAAATTCCCACCTTTATATAGTGTAGAAAGGCATCATGAAGCCTGGAAAGTCATTAATTTGATTGTCCAGTATTTCCTTCATGAGATATTGCAACACTTAGAAAAAGTGTACAGCGCCAGCAGACAATGAATTTTCAGCACTAAAAAAACGAAACTTCATTAACAGCTAAACCAAACGTTTCCAATGTAAATTTCCACATTTATAGAGTGTAAAAAGGCATCCTGAAGCCTGGGAAGTCATTAATTTGATTGTCCAGTATTTCCCTTATGAGATAATGCCTCACATAGCAAATGTGTACAGTGCGAGCTGAAAATGCATTTTCAGCACTAAAAAACCAAACTTTTATAACAGCTAAACCAAACGTTTCCAATGTAAATTTCCACCTTTATATAGTGTAAAAAGACATCCTGAAGCCTGGGCAGTCATTAATTTGATTGTCCAGTATTTCCCTTATGAGATAATGCCTCACATAGCAAATGTGTACAGTGCGAGCTGAAAATGCATTTTCAGCACTAAAAAAACCAAACTTTTATAACAGCTAAACCAAACGTTTCCAATGTAAATTTCCACCTTTATATAGTGTAAAAAGACATCCTGAAGCCTGGGCAGTCATTAATTTGATTGTCCAATATTTCCCTTATGAGATAATGCCTCTCATAGCAAATGTGTACAGCGCGAGCTGAAAATGCATTTACAGCACTAAAAAACCAAACTTTTATAACAGCTAAACCAAACGTTTCCAATGTAAATTTCCACCTTTATATAGTGTAGAAAGGCATCCTGAAGCCTGGAAAGTCATTGATTTGATTGTCCAGTATTTCCTTCATGAGATATTGCAACACTTAGAAAAAGTGTACAGCGCCAGCAGACAATGAATTTTCAGCACTAAAAAAACGAAACTTCATTAACAGCTAAACTAAACGTTTCCAATGTAAATTTCCACCTTTATATAGAGTAAAAAGACATCCTGAAGCCTGGGCAGCCATTAATTTGATTGTCCAATATTTCCCTTATGAGATAATGCCTCTCATAGCAAATGTGTACAGCGCGAGCTGAAAATGCATTTACAGCACTAAAAAAACAAACTTTTATAACAGCTAAACCAAACGTTTCCAATGTAAATTTCCACCTTTATATGGTGTAAAAAGACATCCTGAAGCCTGGGCAGTCATTAATTTGATTGTCCAATATTTCCCTTATGAGATAATGCCTCTCATAGCAAATGTGTACAGCGCGAGCTGAAAATGCATTTACAGCACTAAAAAACCAAACTTTTATAACAGCTAAACCAAACGTTTCCAATGTAAATTTCCACCTTTATATAGTGTAGAAAGGCATCCTGAAGCCTGGAAAGTCATTAATTTGATTGTCCAGTATTTCCTTCATGAGATATTGCAACACTTAGAAAAAGTGTACAGCGCCAGCAGACAATGAATTTTCAGCACTAAAAAAACGAAACTTCATTAACAGCTAAACTAAACGTTTCCAATGTAAATTTCCACCTTTATATAGTGTAAAAAGACATCCTGAAGCCTGGGCAGTCATTAATTTGATTGTCCAATATTTCCCTTATGAGATAATGCCTCTCATAGCAAATGTGTACAGCGCGAGCTGAAAATGCATTTACTCCACTAAAAAACCAAACTTTTATAACAGCTAAACCAAACGTTTCCAATGTAAATTTCCACCTTTATATAGTGTAGAAAGGCATCCTGAAGCCTGGAAAGTCATTAATTTGATTGTCCAGTATTTCCTTCATGAGATATTGCAACACTTAGAAAAAGTGTACAGCGCCAGCAGACAATGAATTTTCAGCACTAAAAAAACGAAACTTCATTAACAGCTAAACCAAACGTTTCCAATGTAAATTTCCACATTTATAGAGTGTAAAAAGGCATCCTGAAGCCTGGGAAGTCATTAATTTGATTGTCCAGTATTTCCCTTATGAGATAATACCTCACATAGCAAATGTGTACAGTGCGAGCTGAAAATGCATTTTCAGCACTAAAAAACCAAACTTTTATAACAGCTAAACCAAACGTTTCCAATGTAAATTTCCACCTTTATATAGTGTAAAAAGACATCCTGAAGCCTGGGCAGTCATTAATTTGATTGTCCAGTATTTCCCTTATGAGATAATGCCTCACATAGCAAATGTGTACAGTGCGAGCTGAAAATGCATTTTCAGCACTAAAAAAACCAAACTTTTATAACAGCTAAACCAAACGTTTCCAATGTAAATTTCCACCTTTATATAGTGTAAAAAGACATCCTGAAGCCTGGGCAGTCATTAATTTGATTGTCCAGTATTTCCCTTATGAGATAATGCCTCACATAGCAAATGTGTACAGCGCGAGCTGAAAATGCATTTACAGCACTAAAAAACCAAACTTTTATAACAGCTAAACCAAACGTTTCCAATGTAAATTTCCACCTTTATATAGTGTAAAAAGACATCCTGAAGCCTGGGCAGTCATTAATTTGATTGTCCAATATTTCCCTTATGAGATAATGCCTCTCATAGCAAATGTGTACAGCGCGAGCTGAAAATGCATTTACAGCACTTAAAAAACCAAACTTTTATAACAGCTAAACCAAACGTTTCCAATGTAAATTCCCACCTTTATATAGTGTAGAAAGGCATCATTAAGCCTGGAAAGTCATTAATTTGATTGTCCAGTATTTCCTTCATGAGATATTGCAACACTTAGAAAACGTGTACAGCGCCAGCAGACAATGAATCTTCAGCACTAAAAAAACGAAACTTCATTAACAGCTAAACCAAACGTTTCCAATGTAAATTTCCACATTTATAGAGTGTAAAAAGGCATCCTGAAGCCTGGGAAGTCATTAATTTGATTGTCCAGTATTTCCCTTATGAGATAATGCCTCACATAGCAAATGTGTACAGTGCGAGCTGAAAATGCATTTTCAGCACTAAAAAACCAAACTTTTATAACAGCTAAACCAAACGTTTCCAATGTAAATTTCCACCTTTATATAGTGTAAAAAGTCATCCTGAAGCCTGGGCAGTCATTAATTTGATTGTCCAATATTTCCCTTATGAGATAATGCCTCTCATAGCAAATGTGTACAGCGCGAGCTGAAAATGCATTTACAGCACTTAAAAAACCAAACTTTTATAACAGCTAAACCAAACGTTTCCAATGTAAATTCCCACCTTTATATAGTGTAGAAAGGCATCATGAAGCCTGGAAAGTCATTAATTTGATTGTCCAGTATTTCCTTCATGAGATATTGCAACACTTAGAAAAAGTGTACAGCGCCAGCAGACAATGAATTTTCAGCACTAAAAAAACGAAACTTCATTAACAGCTAAACCAAACGTTTCCAATGTAAATTTCCACATTTATAGAGTGTAAAAAGGCATCCTGAAGCCTGGGAAGTCATTAATTTGATTGTCCAGTATTTCCCTTATGAGATAATGCCTCACATAGCAAATGTGTACAGTGCGAGCTGAAAATGCATTTTCAGCACTAAAAAACCAAACTTTTATAACAGCTAAACCAAACGTTTCCAATGTAAATTTCCACCTTTATATAGTGTAAAAAGACATCCTGAAGCCTGGGCAGTCATTAATTTGATTGTCCAGTATTTCCCTTATGAGATAATGCCTCACATAGCAAATGTGTACAGCGCGAGCTGAAAATGCATTTACAGCACTAAAAAACCAAACTTTTATAACAGCTAAACCAAACGTTTCCAATGTAAATTTCCACCTTTATATAGTGTAAAAAGACATCCTGAAGCCTGGGCAGTCATTAATTTGATTGTCCAGTATTTCCCTTATGAGATAATGCCTCACATAGCAAATGTGTACAGTGCGAGCTGAAAATGCATTTACAGCACTAAAAAACCAAACTTTTATAACAGCTAAACCAAACGTTTCCAATGTAAATTTCCACCTTTATATAGTGTAGAAAGGCATCCTGAAGCCTGGAAAGTCATTGATTTGATTGTCCAGTATTTCCTTCATGAGATATTGCAACACTTAGAAAAAGTGTACAGCGCCAGCAGACAATGAATTTTCAGCACTAAAAAAACGAAACTTCATTAACAGCTAAACCAAACGTTTCCAATGTAAATTTCCACATTTATAGAGTGTAAAAAGGCATCCTGAAGCCTGGGAAGTCATTAATTTGATTGTCCAGTATTTCCCTTATGAGATAATGCCTCTCATTGCAAATGTGTACAGCGCGAGCTGAAAATGCATTTACAGCACGAAAAAAACAAACTTTTATAACAGCTAAACCAAACGTTTCCAATGTAAATTTCCACCTTTATATAGTGTAAAAAGACATCCTGAAGCCTGGGCAGTCATTAATTTGATTGTCCAATATTTCCCTTATGAGATAATGCCTCTCATTGCAAATGTGTACAGCGCGAGCTGAAAATGCATTTACAGCACGAAAAAAACAAACTTTTATAACAGCTAAACCAAACGTTTCCAATGTAAATTTCCACCTTTATAGAGTGTAAAAAGGCATCCTGAAGCCTGGGAAGTCATTAATTTGATTGTCCAGTATTTCCCTTATGAGATAATGCCTCACATAGCAAATGTGTACAGTGCGAGCTGAAAATGCATTTACAGCACTAAAAAACCAAACTTTTATAACAGCTAAACCAAACGTTTCCAATGTAAATTTCCACCTTTATATAGTGTAGAAAGGCATCCTGAAGCCTGGAAAGTCATTGATTTGATTGTCCAGTATTTCCTTCATGAGATATTGCAACACTTAGAAAAAGTGTACAGCGCCAGCAGACAATGAATTTTCAGCACTAAAAAAACGAAACTTCATTAAAAGCTAAACTAAACGTTTCCAATGTAAATTTCCACCTTTATATAGTGTAAAAAGACATCCTGAAGCCTGGGCAGTCATTAATTTGATTGTCCAATATTTCCCTTATGAGATAATGCCTCTCATTGCAAATGTGTACAGCGCGAGCTGAAAATGCATTTACAGCACGAAAAAAACAAACTTTTATAACAGCTAAACCAAACGTTTCCAATGTAAATTTCCACCTTTATATAGTGTAAAAAGACATCCTGAAGCCTGGGCAGTCATTAATTTGATTGTCCAATATTTCCCTTATGAGATAATGCCTCTCATTGCAAATGTGTACAGCGCGAGCTGAAAATGCATTTACAGCACGAAAAAAACAAACTTTTATAACAGCTAAACCAAACGTTTCCAATGTAAATTTCCACCTTTATAGAGTGTAAAAAGGCATCCTGAAGCCTGGGAAGTCATTAATTTGATTGTCCAGTATTTCCCTTATGAGATAATGCCTCACATAGCAAATGTGTACAGTGCGAGCTGAAAATGCATTTTAAGCACTAAAAAACCAAACTTTTATAACAGCTAAACCAAACGTTTCCAATGTAAATTTCCACCTTTATATAGTGTAAAAAGACATCCTGAAGCCTGGGCAGTCATTAATTTGATTGTCCAATATTTCCCTTATGAGATAATGCTTCTCATAGCAAATGTGTACAGTGCGAGCTGAAAATGCATTTACAGCACTAAAAAACCAAACTTTTATAACAGCTAAACCAAACGTTTCAAATGTAAATTTCCACCTTTATATAGTGTAGAAAGGCATCCTGAAGCCTGGAAAGTCATTAATTTGATTGTCCAGTATTTCCTTCATGAGATATTGCAACACTTAGAAAAAGTGTACAGCGCCAGCAGACAATGAATTTTCAGCACTATAAAAACGAAACTTCATTAACAGCTAAACCAAACGTTTCCAATGTAAATTTCCACATTTATAGAGTGTAAAAAGGCATCCTGAAGCCTGGGAAGTCATTAATTTGATTGTCCAGTATTTCCCTTATGAGATAATGCCTCACATAGCAAATGTGTACAGTGCGAGCTGAAAATGCATTTTCAGCACTAAAAAACCAAACTTTTATAACAGCTAAACCAAACGTTTCCAATGTAAATTTCCACCTTTATATAGTGTAAAAAGACATCCTGAAGCCTGGGCAGTCATTAATTTGATTGTCCAGTATTTCCCTTATGAGATAATGCCTCACATAGCAAATGTGTACAGCGCGAGCTGAAAATGCATTTACAGCACTAAAAAAACAAACTTTTATAACAGCTAAACTAAACGTTTCCAATGTAAATTTCCACCTTTATATAGTGTAAAAAGACATCCTGAAGCCTGGGCAGTCATTAATTTGATTGTCCAATATTTCCCTTATGAGATAATGCCTCTCATAGCAAATGTGTACAGCGCGAGCTGAAAATGCATTTACAGCACTAAAAAACCAAACTTTTATAACAGCTAAACCAAACGTTTCCAAATTACATTTCCACCTTTATATAGTGTAGAAAGGCATCCTGAAGCCTGGAAAGTCATTAATTTGATTGTCCAGTATTTCCTTCATGAGATATTGCAACACTTAGAAAAAGTGTACAGCGCCAGCAGACAATGAATTTTCAGCACTAAAAAAACGAAACTTCATTAACAGCTAAACCAAACGTTTCCAATGTAAATTTCCACATTTATAGAGTGTAAAAAGGCATCCTGAAGCCTGGGAAGTCATTAATTTGATTGTCCAGTATTTCCCTTATGAGATAATGCCTCACATAGCAAATGTGTACAGTGCGAGCTGAAAATGCATTTACAGCACTAAAAAACCAAACTTTTATAACAGCTAAACCAAACGTTTCCAATGTAAATTTCCACCTTTATCTAGTGTAGAAAGGCATCCTGAAGCCTGGAAAGTCATTGATTTGATTGTCCAGTATTTCCTTCATGAGATATTGCAACACTTAGAAAAAGTGTACAGCGCCAGCAGACAATGAATTTTCAGCACTAAAAAAACGAAACTTCATTAACAGCTAAACTAAACGTTTCCAATGTAAATTTCCACCTTTATATAGAGTAAAAAGACATCCTGAAGCCTGGGCAGCCATTAATTTGATTGTCCAATATTTCCCTTATGAGATAATGCCTCTCATAAGCAAATGTGTACAGCGCGAGCTGAAAATGCATTTACAGCACTAAAAAAACAAACTTTTATAACAGCTAAACCAAACGTTTCCAATGTAAATTTCCACCTTTATATAGTGTAAAAAGACATCCTGAAGCCTGGGCAGTCATTAATTTGATTGTCCAATATTTCCCTTATGAGATAATGCCTCTCATAGCAAATGTGTACAGCGCGAGCTGAAAATGCATTTACAGCACTAAAAAACCAAACTTTTATAACAGCTAAACCAAACGTTTCCAATGTAAATTTCCACCTTTATATAGTGTAGAAAGGCATCCTGAAGCCTGGAAAGTCATTAATTTGATTGTCCAGTATTTTCCTTCATGAGATATTGCAACACTTAGAAAAAGTGTACAGCGCCAGCAGACAATGAATTTTCAGCACTAAAAAAACGAAACTTCATTAACAGCTAAACCAAACGTTTCCAATGTAAATTTCCACATTTATAGAGTGTAAAAAGGCATCCTGAAGCCTGGGAAGTCATTAATTTGATTGTCCAGTATTTCCCTTATGAGATAATGCCTCACATAGCAAATGTGTACAGTGCGAGCTGAAAATGCATTTTCACAGCACTAAAAAAACAAACTTTTATAACAGCTAAACCAAACGTTTCCAATGTAAATTTCCACCTTTATATAGTGTAAAAAGACATCCTGAAGCCTGGGCAGTCATTAATTTGATTGTCCAGTATTTCCCTTATGAGATAATGCCTCACATAGCAAATGTGTACAGCGCGAGCTGAAAATGCATTTACAGCACTAAAAAACCAAACTTTTATAACAGCTAAACCAAACGTTTCCAATGTAGATTTCCACCTTTATATAGTGTAAAAAGACATCCTGAAGCCTGGGCAGTCATTAATTTGATTGTCCAATATTTCCCTTATGAGATAATGCCTCTCATAGCAAATGTGTACAGCGCGAGCTGAAAATGCATTTACAGCACTAAAAAACCAAACTTTTATAACAGCTAAACCAAACGTTTCCAATGTAAATTTCCACCTTTATATAGTGTAGAAAGGCATCCTGAAGCCTGGAAAGTCATTAATTTGATTGTCCAGTATTTCCTTCATGAGATATTGCAACACTTAGAAAAAGTGTACAGCGCCAGCAGACAATGAATTTTCAGCACTAAAAAAAACGAAACTTCATTAACAGCTAAACTAAACGTTTCCAATGTAAATTTCCACCTTTATATAGTGTAAAAAGACATCCTGAAGCCTGGGCAGTCATTAATTTGATTGTCCAATATTTCCCTTATGAGATAATGCCTCTCATTGCAAATGTGTACAGCGCGAGCTGAAAATGCATTTACAGCACGAAAAAAACAAACTTTTATAACAGCTAAACCAAACGTTTCCAATGTAAATTTCCACCTTTATAGAGTGTAAAAAGGCATCCTGAAGCCTGGGAAGTCATTAATTTGATTGTCCAGTATTTCCCTTATGAGATAATGCCTCACATAGCAAATGTGTACAGTGCGAGCTGAAAATGCATTTTAAGCACTAAAAAAACAAACTTTTATAACAGCTAAACCAAACGTTTCCAATGTAAATTTCCACCTTTATATAGTGTAAAAAGACATCCTGAAGCCTGGGCAGTCATTAATTTGATTGTCCAATATTTCCCTTATGAGATAATGCCTCTCATAGCAAATGTGTACAGCGCGAGCTGAAAATGTATTTACAGCACTAAAAAAACAAACTTTTATAACAGCTAAACCAAACGTTTCCAATGTAAATTTCCACCTTTATATAGTGTAGAAAGGCATCCTGAAGCCTGGAAAGTCATAAATTTGATTGTCCAGTATTTCCTTCATGAGATATTGCAACACTTAGAAAAAGTGTACAGCGCCAGCAGACAATGAATTTTCAGCACTAAAAAAACGAAACTTCATTAACAGCTAAACTAAACGTTTCCAATGTATATTTCCACCTTTATATAGTGTAAAAAGACATCCTGAAGCCTGGGCAGTCATTAATTTGATTGTCCAATATTTCCCTTATGAGATAATGCTTCTCATAGCAAATGTGTACAGCGCGAGCTGAAAATGCATTTACAGCACTAAAAAACCAAACTTTTATAACAGCTAAACCAAACGTTTCCAATGTACATTTCCACCTTTATATAGTGTAGAAAGGCATCCTGAAGCCTGGAAAGTCATTAATTTGATTGTCCAGTATTTCCTTCATGAGATATTGCAACACTTAGAAAAAGTGTACAGCGCCAGCAGACAATGAATTTTCAGCACTAAAAAAACGAAACTTCATTAACAGCTAAACTAAACGTTTCCAATGTAAATTTCCACCCTTATATAGTGTAAAAAGACATCCTGAAGCCTGGGCAGTCATTAATTTGATTGTCCAATATTTCCCTTATGAGATAATGCCTCTCATAGCAAATGTGTACAGCGCGAGCTGAAAATGCATTTACAGCACTAAAAAACCAAACTTTTATAACAGCTAAACCAAACGTTTCCAATGTACATTTCCACCTTTATATAGTGTAGAAAGGCATCCTGAAGCCTGGAAAGTCATTAATTTGATTGTCCAGTATTTCCTTAATGAGATATTGCAACACTTAGAAAAAGTGTACAGCGCCAGCAGACAATGAATTTTCAGCACTAAAAAAACGAAACTTCATTAACAGCTAAACTAAAAGTTTCCAATGTAAATTTCCACCTTTATATAGTGTAAAAAGACATCCTGAAGCCTAGGCAGCCATTAATTTGATTGTCCAATATTTCCCTTATGAGATAATGCCTCTCATAGCAAATGTGTACAGCGCGAGCTGAAAATGCATTTACAGCACTAAAAAACCAAACTTTTATAACAGCTAAACCAAACGTTTCCAATGTAAATTTCCACCTTTATATAGTGTAGAAAGGCATCCTGAAGCCTGGAAAGTCATTAATTTGATTGTCCAGTATTTCCTTCATGAGATATTGCAACACTTAGAAAAAGTGTACAGCGCCAGCAGACAATGAATTTTCAGCACTAAAAAAAACGAAACTTCATTAACAGCTAAACTAAACGTTTCCAATGTAAATTTCCACCTTTATATAGTGTAAAAAGACATCCTGAAGCCTGGGCAGTCATTAATTTGATTGTCCAATATTTCCCTTATGAGATAATGCCTCTCATTGCAAATGTGTACAGCGCGAGCTGAAAATGCATTTACAGCACGAAAAAAACAAACTTTTATAACAGCTAAACCAAACGTTTCCAATGTAAATTTCCACCTTTATATAGTGTAGAAAGGCATCCTGAAGCCTGGAAAGTCATTAATTTGATTGTCCAGTATTTCCTTCATGAGATATTGCAACACTTAGAAAAAGTGTACAGCGCCAGCAGACAATGAATTTTCAGCACTAAAAAAAACGAAACTTCATTAACAGCTAAACTAAACGTTTCCAATGTAAATTTCCACCTTTATATAGTGTAAAAAGACATCCTGAAGCCTGGGCAGTCATTAATTTGATTGTCCAATATTTCCCTTATGAGATAATGCCTCTCATTGCAAATGTGTACAGCGCGAGCTGAAAATGCATTTACAGCACGAAAAAAACAAACTTTTATAACAGCTAAACCAAACGTTTCCAATGTAAATTTCCACCTTTATAGAGTGTAAAAAGGCATCCTGAAGCCTGGGAAGTCATTAATTTGATTGTCCAGTATTTCCCTTATGAGATAATGCCTCACATAGCAAATGTGTACAGTGCGAGCTGAAAATGCATTTTAAGCACTAAAAAACCAAACTTTTATAACAGCTAAACCAAACGTTTCCAATGTAAATTTCCACCTTTATATAGTGTAAAAAGACATCCTGAAGCCTGGGCAGTCATTAATCTGATTGTCCAATATTTCCCTTATGAGATAATGCCTCTCATAGCAAATGTGTACAGCGCGAGCTGAAAATGTATTTACAGCACTAAAAAAACAAACTTTTATAACAGCTAAACCAAACGTTTCCAATGTAAATTTCCACCTTTATATAGTGTAGAAAGGCATCCTGAAGCCTGGAAAGACATAAATTTGATTGTCCAGTATTTCCTTCATGAGATATTGCAACACTTAGAAAAAGTGTACAGCGCCAGCAGACAATGAATTTTCAGCACTAAAAAAACGAAACTAATAAAAAGGGAAATATTAACAGTAAATACAAATTTGTATAGAGTAATATTAACAGTATATGCAAACTTGTCTAGATAAGAAAGGAAAAATTACAAAATATAAACAATTATAAAATAAATCATAAAAAGGGAAATAGTAACAGTAAATACAAACGTGTATATAGAGAGAGCAAAAAATACAAAATATAAACAGTTATAAAGTCTAATACATTGTATCAAAATCTAATGTCAAATTCATTGTTTCTCTGAATAGAAATACGGTTTAAATGAAGTATTGGTTTAACCAACAAGTTCCACACTCTTGCCAGGATTTGCACCTGGAATCTCCCACCCCAAAGGATGAGCGTGTTTCTGTTACACCACAAGAGTTGTGTTCTTGTTGTGTTTTGTTTAATAAAAAAGGGAAATATTAACGGTAAATGCAAACTTGTATAGAGAAAGCAAAAATTACAAAATATAAACAATTATAAAATAAATCATTGTTTTTAGCATTGCAGTACCGAGGAAACGGAGGCGGTTCGAATCCTGGCACGGGCTGATGGGAAACATTAACAGTATTTGTAAACTTGTATAGAGAAAGCAAAAACTTACAAAATATAAACAATTATAGAATAAAAAGGGAAATATTAACCGTATAGATTGCACTCATACTGATATGCTTCCTTCCTCTTCCGCTTCTTATGTGGCTCACCTCTTCTCCCTTGCTCTTTTCTTCGAGGGTTACTCACCAGAGCCTCCAGTCACGGAAGCGATTGTGGGGCATAGCGCTATGAGACGAGCCGTAATTGTTTCATCCGCCCCGCCTCCAAGTCAAACCACGAAGTCGAAAGATGATTGGCTCTTTTATCCCTCTTTGCCCCGCTGTT